>NW_026775578.1:52459500-52520914 GCF_030987335.1 Cornus florida
TTGTAAGGTATCTATGGTGTATCTGCGTATCGGGTCACTGTATGGATTGCAGTTAGATTAGAACTTGCTCGTGGGCCTGACCCATCCTTTTATTATTTTTTTCAGGTGTTCGTCAGTTCTGGGTTGTAGAGCCTGATCGTGCTGAGCAGATATAGTTATTCACTCTACTGATGGCGTAGGATTTTATTTCGTGTTAAGACTTGGGTTTTGTTCCAGTCTTTTGAGTACCATTGGATATTTTAGGGGTCCACTAGATGGATTCCCGAGTTGTATAAATTGGAGAACGATTTCCATTCGTGGTGGATCAGTTGTATGAAAATAGTTTTAATTATCAATGAAATTATTTATTCTGAGGTTTTCAATTATTGGATTATCATTCTAGGTTCTTTTCAGCAAAATTTTATTCATTCTTGTTTTCTATATTGTATTCTGTGTTCATTAAATTGCTAATTGTTTTGATATCCTCGGGTAATCGGGCGTGGGCCTGGCCAACCCGCATCCGGAAATCCGGGGGTGTTACACAATCCCTTCACAAAGCAGTCCAATGTGATCTGCCACAAATTTTGTAAAACTGCTCTCATAGGAGTCCTCGCCCTCGACGAAGATGTATTGCAAAGACACCCCTCTGTCATAACCAAATTGCAGAGGCACTCTGTTAGGATTGTATGTCTTCGATATTTGGCCACCCTCCCATATGGCGGGCAAATAACCAGGGGTGGTCATTAGCAGAAACACCAGCACCTCGCTCATATTTAATCGATGAGCACCTGCTGGAATATGCTTATCGTCGTCAAAATACATGGGCAGGGTCAATGCCCTAGGTAGGATCGAAGCATAAGGTTGACTAACAAATTGGAAGCTTTGGTCCAATGCATATCCTAGCCTTCCCCGCGGAGAACGCCAATGCCATCTCATCCCTCGCACCACCTCTTCATCCATGGCCAAGTCTGCAGGGATGGGGGCGTAAGACTAGAACCTCTAGTACTGAAATATCTGTAAGAAGAGGTTAGAAGCATAAGAGCCATGAACATAACGACCCACAGAGCGCACTATATCCTCTCCCATCATATCCAGGCGATGGTATAATGTACCCAAAAATAGGGGTGTGAGGGCCACATTTACACTACTCGCTAACTTCACTGCGAGTTCCAAGAGCCGCAGCAGGGGCACATCCTCCGGGGTGCCCTCCAAAATGTATCTCGATAGCCAGCACAACAAGTAAGCTGCGAGACTAGAAGAGTGATTAATCCAGGGACTCGGAATCCCTTTTCGCCCCTCTTCCGAGAGATTTTTCTTCGACATTGGAAAATCTCTAAAGTAGTAGCGCACCAAAGCGTCGAGAGTGGCTTTGCGTGTACCCTTGCCTCGATCAGCATGACGGACACCCTGTGCGCCTCACAATGTCTTAAAGTCTTTGGTCTTATCTAGAGCCGCCTCGAGGTCCTGAGCTAAAGCCTCTTCAGTAGGCGAGAATCCCCAAGAGCCAGGATTCTCCACACCCTGAAAGGGTAAACCCAATAGTTGGCCTACATCCTCGATAGTAGGTGTAAATTCCCCCTATGCTGTGATAAAGGTGTGAGCTCGAGCTCCACCGCGAGGTCAACTCCCATAAACTTGTAATGTCGCGAGGAATGTGTATTTGGCGAAACAACTTAATGCAAGGCAATAAGCTCGTCACTTCCAAAATTGCCTTATACGCGGGGTTAGCAAGAATCGCATCAGTCCACAATTCCCAACTATGGCCAAGGCTAATGTGACTGCAAAAATTCATATAAGACCATGGATATTGTCCTTGCTCGACACTAAATGTCAAAATGGTATCAGCAGGGATGCGAGGAGCGAGGCTAATCTCAACCTCCTCCTCCATCAACTCCACCACCTCCAGTGGTTCGCCAGCAACAACAGTCTTGTTGGCCCAATGCCAAAACAGGTTTGTTTTCCCAAAAAAGGGTGCTCGCCGCCACTCTGAAGCTGCTAGCACTTTCGAGGGAAGACAATCCTTTTTGGCTAGTTCTTGTTTCTTGCTAACCATGATGGGAATCCCACAAATCGAGTAAATACGAACAAAATTTTAAGTTTTTTTTTTTGCAAGCTCTCTTCGCCGGCAATAATGGACACAAAGGCAAGAGTAGCAGCTGTTACTTCTATATTCATAAATAACCCTTCACACTGTTGCCCCCCTTTTTAAATAACTGCCTCACCTCGGGAACCCCAAAAATTAAAGAGGTAACAGACGACATATTAATGACTAGAGGCGACCTTTCACGCTCGCGTCCCTTCAACCTCCTCGAAATAGTAAATGACCTAGCCACCTAGTCTTGCACGCGCAATAATTTATTCTGAATCGTCGCACATATAGGGGGCAAAATGTGGGTGTCACTTGTTAAAAGCTGACGTGGCATATTGACAAGTCAATATAACCCTAGCCAAATCCTCCGTAGCAATTTGAAAAGTCAAAGGTCTTGAAAGATCAAACTTTGAGCACCCTAAGCCTTGGCATTGTTCCAGGCCCATCAAGCCTCGAAAGATCAAACTTCCAGCACCCTAAGCCCTGGCATCGTTCCAAGTCCATCAAGTCTCGAAAGATCAAACTTCGAGCACCCTAAGCTTTGGCATCGCTCCAGGCCCATCAAGCCTCGAAAGATCAAACCTCGAGCACCTTAAGCCCTGGCATCGCTCCAGGCCCATCAAGCCTCAAAAGATCAAACTTCGAGCACCCTAAGCCCTAGCATCGCTCCAGGCCCATCAAGCACTGGCATCGCTCTAGGCCCAGCAAGCCTCAAAAGATCAAGCTTCGAGCACCCTGAGCCCTGGCATCATTCCAGGCCCAACAAGCCTCGAGAGATCAAACTTCGAGCTCTCAAAGCCCTGGCATTGCTCCAGGCCGAACATACCTTGAAAGATCAAATTTCGAGCACTCAAAGCCCTAGCATCGTTCTAGGCCTAACAAGCCTCGAAAGATCAAATTTCGAGCACTCAAAGCCCTGGCATCTCTCCAGGTCCAACAAGTCTCGAGAGATCAAACTTCGAGCACTCTAAGCCCTAGAATCGCTCTAGGCCGAACAAGCCTCGAGAAGTCGATCCTCGAACACCCTAAGCCCTAGCACACACCAGGCCTATCAAGTCTCGAGAGACTAACTCTCGAATACCTCAAGTCCTGGTGTCACGCCAGAAAGTTCCACTTTGAAAGACTGGAGCCCTCGGGGGCTCGCCATTAGGGGATTGCGTATAGCACGAGACGAAGGTATGGTCTTCGCGGCTATAGGAATCTATGTTTTGGAAACTTAGGAGGATCTTGGATTGGTGGATGAGAAGTCAAGAGGTACCTTCGTTCTCAGTAAGGCCCAATTAATAAGATGATAGGATTATACATGTCATGACAACAAACCTTAAAATCACAATTAATGCTGTGTCAGGCTTGACCAACCGACGGCCAAGCAACATTTAATGCCCCTGATTAAGGGAGAAGTGACATGGCAATATAGGACAAGGCTCGAGGAAAGGATTAGACCCTTCAGACTCCTAAATCTTCAGGATTACTCACGTAATCCAGATTGGGAGTAATGCTTGTGAGGAACCATACACGGAAGGGACCATTGGATAATAACCAATGAAATCCAGATCTATAAATAGTACTGTCCTATGAAGGAATAACCAACCCCAGAAGAGGAAGCTGTTATAAGATATTGTATACTTGCCCTACTGCCATCTTTATCTTGATAGTTGGTCTTCTTCTCCTCCTCCTGCACTGAGCATCTCCTCTATTTTCCTTCGTATTTGTACTGCTGATATCACCATTATATTATTGTTTACCACCTAGTTAAAAAAGAACCCTTACACCAGGTAAGTTCAGCAGTGGTAATAACCATGGCTCTAAATTGAGCCTCCGCACTTAATTTAGCAACAATCGGTTGTTTCTTTGCACGCCACGAGATACAATTAGAACCTAGAGAAGTGCAAAATCCAGTTGTAGACCACCTAGTAGAAGGGCAACTGGCTAATCAGCATCTGAAAATGCATAAAGATCAAGACTCCTTTGACGAAGAAGACGAATGCCATAATGAAGAGTCCCTTTAACAAAACGTAAAATATGCTTCACCATTTGAAAATGAAAAATAGTAGGGGTATGCATATACTGACATTCTATATTAACTGCAAATGAAAGATCTGGGCGAGTAAGCGTGAGATGTTGTAGAGTTCCCACGACCCTTCTATAGGTGGTGACATCTGAAAAAGGGGTCTCTCCTGGTTGAGCTTTTAGTTGCCATAGGTGTTGAACATGGTTTGCAAGCGGCCATATTGGTGCTCTCCAATAAATCCAAAGCATACTAGGATTTGTGACAGAAACATACCTTTTGGAGTATGTTGAACTTGAATTCCTAGGAAGCAATGAAGTTATTCCAAGTTTTTCATAGAGAATGTCTCCCCTAGATTAAAGATGAGCCCATTGATAAATTTAACAGAATCACCTGTCACAATAATATCGTCAACTTATAAAAGAAGAATAGTATGTGTACCATCCTTGTAGACAAAGAGGGAAGTGTCAGCACGAATGCAAGAGAACCCATACTTAAGTAAAAATGTGATAAATCGATCGAACCAAGCTCGTGGGGATTGCTTAAGCCCGTAGAAAGCCTTGCGTGGTCGAAAAACATGAGATGGTTTCTTAGAATCTGCGAATCCTGGTCACTGTTCCATAAAAACAATATGAGTAAGATAAACATGAAGGAAGCGTTTTTAACATCCAACTGTTGAAGACTCCCTTTGAAGACACCCTTTGACAATGGCATTAGTAAGAACTGTGCGTATGGTAGCAGGTTTGATAACTGGACTGAATCATCAGATTTTAATTTGGACTTAAAGACCCATCAACTTCCAATAACATGCATGTTAGCCATTCTATGAACTAGATCCCATGTATGATTAGCAGCTAATGCATCTAGTTCTTCTTGCATAACTGCCCTTGATCTTGGATGCTTCAGCTGGGATAGAGGAGTGCACTATGAGATTAATGTATTTAATTAGGATTTGGTTTATGAACACCCACTTGACTCCTTGTTAATTACCATGTGATGAGGAAGATAAATCCCATTTATACCCATGCTGTTAAAGAATGGGCAACTTAAATATATAAATCCTTCAACAGGCCCCCTCACGTGAGGCCTTCATTTAGTCCAACACGTGTTTTTTTAATTTTTTTAATTAGGGTGACGATGAGAATTAAATTCGAGACCTTTGACTCTAATACCATGTTAACAACTATCTACTCCAAAAGTTTAAACTCTTAGAGAAGGTGTAACTTAAATATATAAATCCTTTAACCCCCAACAATACTTTTCCATCAACTTTTTATCCCTCCTCTCGCACTTTGAACATTGGCCCTGCTGCTCACCAATCTCACTCCTCTGGTAAACTGATATAAAATCATTGGAGGTTAAAGAAGTTGTTGAATTTATGAATTAGTTTTTCCAGTTAATCATTGGCCTTTGTATGTTGGTTCTCTAGGCTGCAGCAAAATTGGGTGCCCCTTTAATTAGACTAGGTAGATGTTACACAACTGTGTGGTCCTCAATGGTTACGAATTTTCGTATATATTTTCAATGTATATGGCTTTTGTATACATTTAAAAAATATTTTTCATATAATTTTTTTTTTTTTTTATATATATATATATATATGAATGTATTTTTATTAGTTGCAGTTCCCATTCCACTAAAAACTGGATTAATTTTTGGGAATTTTCACAAAACTTCTCTTTCTAATGGGTAGAATGGCATTAGTTATGTGTTTTATATGCATTTTTTAATTAGTTATTTTTTATTTCTAAGATACAAAAGTTATCTCTACTATTAGACTAATGTAAACTGAATTATATTTTTATGTATTTGCTTTGATTTTTGTAATTTCATTTACATTCACTACCTACATTATGCTTTTCTCCCGATAATAAACACTGTATAATCACAAATCAAATTTGTTTACATGGTCTCTAAATTGATTTTAATGAAAATATGCTCCTAAAACCAAAATACATATTTTAGTAGTTTAACCAACTCATATATGAGTTGAATTTTTCACATCTTGTTAAATATATGTTTTGGATGACTATAGTCTATTGTTTCTTTTCATGTCTAAAATAATTATTTTGCTCATGTCATTTGTTTTTATTATTTTTATATTAATTTATAATTTTTGATAATATAATATTATATTAATATCAAAATTAATATTATAATCAAATTTCATGTACGATTGTACTAGTCATGCATTTTACTTTGAAGAACAATCATCAAATTATTATTGCATGTTAAGAAAGTTACTATAGTAATGCATAAATAATGTTATAATCATGAAGACTGAATTATTTTTGCTTATACATTTGTATCTCTATTCCTACATAACTACTTTATAACATTGTGTCAAAGTTATTGGGGCAAAATCATATGACTAATTCTTGTCATTTCATTTATTCTTATTATTTGAAATATGAGAGTAAATTAATTCAAAATAGATCACAATATTTAAGTTTGTGAATTTTAATAAAAATGAAACTCAATACAAATTGTACTAAGATAAAAATACTGAATTAATATATATATTACTTAAGAATATAGGATATTTAGAACCTTAATTTTAAAAGATTAAATCTGAAACAATTCAATCCAATGGATCGGATAATGGGTCTGTAGCAACTAAATTGGTGGCCCTTTTAATTAGACAAAGGAAGTAGTAGACAGACGCTGGGGCGGAGCCTAGGGGCGAATGCCCCTAGGCCCATTAGTTTTAATTATAAATTGGCCTATGATTTATAAAAAATTTCAAAATCTCCCACAAAATAAATTTTTTCTAGAACATGGTCATTAATTTGCCAATAATTTATAAAAAAGTAAAAAATGTCCCCTGAAATAATTATTTATCTTTGGGCCAATTAATTTTTATTACAAATTGGCTTATAATTTATAAAATTTTTCAAAAATACCCATTAAAGTAATTATTTTTTTAAAAATATCTTTAATTTTTCCTTTCTTTTCACTCTTACTCCTTCTCCTCTTCTTCTTTATTTTCCTTTGAAAAAAAAGCTGCATTCCTTTATTCAAACTATTTTTTTTTTTTTCTCTTCAAAGTTTGGTAATTAAATTTAATGGTAAAATGACTCTTAAGGTTGGTATTTTATGTTTCCATTTTTTTAAATAATTATTTTTCAAACATTAAATACTATTATTCCACCATTATTACAATTTTATTTTTTCGGCTTATTGTCTTAGCACTATTCGTTTGAAAAAAATATATAATTAAATACAGCGCCCCTTAAAATTAATTTCTGACCCCGCCCCTGGACAGACGTATGGTATAGCTCAATATTCATAGTCGGGTTGAGAGGATCATGAGTCAACTGCATCTGGTGTCATGGTGGGTGTATGACACATAAATGTACATATCTATATGTGTTAGTGTGAAAAATGCTTCATAAACTCGAAAGTATTCTAAGTATGGAAAGTAGATTAAGTAAATAATACAAGTGTCAAATAAATAAATGACTATAAATAAAATGCTATGTAGCATGGACACGAACACAAGATACAAATACAACACAATTTAAAAATATTAACACGTCAAATTAAATGTAAAACACGAGTACAACTTAAACACATCTATCTATAAAGCGCAAGAGCAGATTGACTGGACCATTCCATCCACATGGCCATCTCATTTCAAGCCAAACTCTAAAGCAATTGATGGGCCCTAGTAGAGCTGGCCAATTTGGGTTAGACTTTTTCCAATAACTTTGATCCATTACCAAGTGGGCTCAAGGTCTTTGTTTTTGCCTTCAACATTGATAGGCAGGTGGGTCACAGTTCACTAGGTCTAAGTAGTATTTATGTTTTTTCAATACCCACCAACACAAATCCATTAATGATTAAAATAACAACAACTCATATCTAATTAAAGAAAATGTAAAATCACATATTCACATTATTTTTAGACAAAGTGATAGAATACAAATTGATGTGACATGCTATCTAAGTATATGGTACAAGAAGATTAAGGGTGGTAATTGTGTGTTTGGACGAATTTTGGATTCACTATGAATGGACGAGTTAATAGTAGGTCAATAATTCATTTTCTAATGGGTGATAAAAGGATTGGGCATTAAATGAGCTAGTCAAAACATATCCAACCTAATTATCCAAATATTTTTAGATACAAATTCTTAAATTATTTTAATTTTGAATATCAAAAAATATAAAAAAATATTTTTGTATTAAATTTATTAATTTTTTGGTCTAACTTGTTAGAAATTTTTTCCTTTATTTTTTTATTAATTTATAATTTTTTTTTTGGGAAAAAAAGTTACTATACAACTTACTTGGAAAGTTATCACAACCCAAAAAAAAAAAATGAGAGAGGAGAGAAAGCGGAAGAGAGAATATGAGGAGAGAGAAACAAGGGGAAGAGAGAATAGGAGGAGAGGGGAAAAAAAAGAAAAAGAAAAGGAAAAGACAGAAATAGAGAGGAGAGAAAAAAGGGGGGAGGGGGGGGGGGGAGTGAGAAATAGAGAGAAGAGAGGAAAAATAAATAAATAAAAGGGAAGAGAGAAATAGAGAGAAGAGAGAAAAAAGAAAAGAAGAGATATAGAAAATATTAATATTAATAATATTAGAACATCTATTGAGGCTATGTGTCAACAAGAAACCAGTTAATTTATTTTTTAGTGTAACATATGCAGTCTCCTTTGATATATTAATGGGGAAGTTTGTGAAAAGTGACAAACGATGGAGGTTCGTAAACTTTAACCGTGTTTCACTATGTGTTCTTGACTTTAAGGGCCATTAGAAAGATTATTGGCCAATCGTGAAGTTTGTATATAACAATAGTTAATAGTTTTTAGAAGACTATTTTCCATTGCCTGCTTATCCCTGACTAGCCAATATTTATTCCCTATAATTAACCTTTCCTCTCTTAAAAAAGTGAGGCTGGAACATTATTGTTCCTTCAGACAATATATATATATATAAGAAAGAGAGAGATGTGGTGGTGTGTTTGGGGTTTGAAATCTCTGAGAAATGTCTTCCACAGCTGTTGGGATGATGGGTGGTAATTCTTCTTCTTGGATTTCATTTGAAGGACTCAAAGAAGAACAAGAATATGTTGAGAAGCCATAATAATAGAGTTAAAGTCTCTAGTGTTTCTTCCTCCTCTTTTTCTCTGCATATATATATAAATTTTTTATTCCTATTATTTCTTTTCAATATGATATCATGTTAAAATACTCTAATTATAGGTAACGGGTTAATATAATACCAACCCTCACTCGCATAAATCAGTGGTATGTGTCCGACTGTCCGACTCCAAATCATTATCCTTCCTATAATAATTCAATCATCAACAAATGTAGGAAATAAATAAGACTGGTTCCTTTTCAAAATCCAACCATAAGTTCATGAATAACTTTAGATTTAAAAACATCACGACTATTGCATATATTATACGAGTAGAAAAATGCATAAAAAGAAAAAAAAAAAAAAAAAAAATTATCAATGCATTGATGCTGACATTGCTTCCAATAGTGGAGGTGGTGGTTACTCCCTATCTTCCATAATTAAGCGGGCAACATTTCCCACAGAATTACCAAACAAAAAAAGAAAGTTACTGTGTGGGTTATGATCGGGGCGAAGAAGATGAAAAGTGTTACTCTCTCGTAGCTCAATAAGGAGAATGTTTGAGGTTATAGTAGGGGAGAATTTTGAGAGGAAGGGTTGTGAATCCACTTTCTCGATCATCTTCGAGTTGAGGTTCACCAACTCCTTCAGTATTAATAAATATTTCTCTACAGCCTAATTTGGCTCCCAGACCAAAATCACTGGAATTGGCTGCAGTCAGGCTGCTCCACCACTCCCTCTACCACTGCATATCACCCCTTCCATTCGCTTCCTCTGCCTCTTAATCGTCATCAGAAAGACCTTTATTTTTCAATAATTTAAAAATAAAAATATCCTCCCATAGATATTTGTTCCCTAACAGTATTTATAATATTAGGGAACAAATATTGGTATCTTATTTTCCAAACCATCCCAACACAGCACTTTGAACATTTCAAATCTCATTGGTCCTCTTGCTCATCAATCTCATTGGCCCTATTGCAAATCCAACATTGGTTTTGTAGCAACAAAATTAAGCGGGCCTTTACTTAGACTAGGTAGCTAGTAGACAAATGTTTAATCTAGCTCAATGGTCACAGTCGGCCCAAATGGCCAGAAGACTGAGTCGACTACATTTGATGTTTGTATGTCACCTAAATGGACATACATGTGTGGCTCCGTGTCATTGATAAAGTCAATCTAAGATTCATTGATATTGGTCATAAAAAGCATATATTGTTACTTCAACTTCAACAACTCAAGTTTGAAAACAGAGGAGGAGGAGGAATCAACCACACTTTAAAGAGATTAGAGCATTCGTGGAGTGTTCGCAATTTACGAGCAACTCGGATAAAGGAGTAATCCTGAAGTCAAGAGCATTTGGACAAGTGAGTCGCAAAGCCGAAGACGTTTAGCAATTGGCTCTTGGTAGATTAAAGAGGATGTGAGTCTGAGTCTGAGTCTGAGTCGGAGTTTATTGTACTTTGCTTTAACTATAGTGGACCATTACACTCAAGATCGTCTGATAGTCTCCGAAGGTTTTTCTTCACATGGATGAATTTCTTTAGTTAGGGTTTCTTTGCTAAAATTCTGGTATGGTATTAAAAATTTGGCAAAAATAAAAATAAAAGGACAAGTCGAACGTATCCACCCAATTATTCCTTGTGGAATATTTTTAAAATCAAAATCAATTTTTGTTTTCAAAAATCACAATGGATGATACTAATAAGGAATATGGATTTATTCAACCTTCATTTAATGGTGAGAATTATGTTTTTTGAAAACTTAACATGAGAGCCTTCTTAATGTCTCAAGGTAGGAATATTTGACCTACTGTTGAAAAACGTTGTGAGCCTCTAACTGTTACTACTCTAGAGGGAACTACTATAGAGAAGAATGAGTCTTTACAGACAACCGTTGGAACAAGTGGTGCTGATGAAAATAGTATAGTTTTAATTCTATATTTATATATGTTTTTCAAATTGAACTCACTCGAATTTCAAATTGCAGGACTACGAAAGAATCATGAGATATTATTCAAGTTACCCATGAGGGTATAGATGATTTGACAAAGTGAATGATTGAGATGCAATAAGATGTAAAAACTGATTACGGAAGCCTATTTATCCTGTTTGGTTCGGCCAAACGGGTATGTTGATAGATTTTCTAGCCCGATCCCAAAGTGTCCATTTTTGACCCAAAAAGAGAGTTTTTTATTTTTTATTTTTTTAGCACTATAAATGGCCCAACGAATAAGGCTCACCACTATGTACTCCGCTTTTTAGCCCAATACCATCATTTAGGGCCTCAAAATGGGTTTTCATGTCGTATAGGAGGCCTGCTTAATATTTTGAAAATATTTTCATTGTATAAACAAACTCTAATTACTATCAAAAATTTTGATATAGTAGTTTTATTCATTAGGATTCTTGTACTATTTTTTCAATTTTTTGGAAAAACTTTTTTTTTATGCTTATTTTCGAGATTAGATTTCCTTATATATGTTACAAGGTTTCTGGTGTGTGTCGTCGCATGTGTGCACCAAAGTTGCATATAAAAAGTGTGGCCAAGTTTAAATTTATAAAGTGCCACTACTAACTCTAACTACTAATATAGCTAGGGTGAGTAGGGATTGGGTGCATGCTTGAAATGGAAACAAGGTTGGATTATTAGGTCAAGTGATCAAAATGTGTTTTAATTGGTTAATTAAACTACAATGTAAGTAAATTCAAGACAAAGCAACTAAAATAAATAAAGGGTAGAGAACAAGAGAGAGAGGTCTTGGGATCTAGAGATCATCACTAAACATCACTATTTTAGATACTCAATGTGTAATGAATGAGGGAAAATATGTGTTGCAATACAAAGAGGTGTGATTGATTAAATTAACAAGCATGGATTGACTAATTAAGTATAAATTGTCTAAACAACTTAGTGAATAGCACAATATATCAAACTAAGCCATTATTCCTTCCTTTAAGCTCACAATCAACACACTAACAAGTTAAAAAAGTATACTACTTGCATTCATAAGTATGGAACATCAAACAACAAGCATGGATTGTCCTCACATCCAAGAAAGTAAAGCAGTTACACTACATCTAAGCTAAGGACATGAAAATTAAACTAATTAAACTAAGATAGAGGCACAATCCATCAAGAAATGAGTATGAACCATCAAACAAATTGTAATATCCCGATAATTTAAATGATTTATTAATTGGGATTAATGAATTTTATTTTATTTTTAAACGATTTATTTTATTTAATTGAGTGTTTAGATTAATTGTCTCATTTTAGTTAGATTTTATTTTGTGATTATATATTTATTGAATTGATATGATGATTGATGTGTGTGTATTTAATTATTGATTGAATTGTGGTGTATTGATATGATGTGACTTAGTTGTAAATTCTTATTTGTTTATGTGTTTTATGTAATTAGTATTTTAGTTTAAGTATTTATTTAATTATTTTATTTATTTAGATTAATTGGTTTGGGCTTAAGGAATGTTGGACCAAAGGATATGGTCTTGGGCTTGGATGAAGCCTTGATGGGTTAATTAGTAAAGGCCAATGGGTATTTGATTATTTAAATAATCATTTTTATTGATTTAATTATATATAAATATAATTAATTGATAAGTGTTACAGAAGGATATAGGTTTATGGATATATATATATAGGATTTAGGATTTAATTAACCGATGGTTAATTATGGGAGATATATATATGCATAAGTAATATAATATATGTTTATATATATATATTATATTATTTAAATAATATTAGTTTATTATTTTATTTTGTAATCCTACTAGGAATAGGATTTAGGGTTTAATGTGTATAAATATACACATAAGGTTTAGGGTTAAGAAGTTTTCACGTTAGAAAAATAAAAGAGACAAAGAGGGAAGAAGAAGAGAAAACGGACAAGGAGTAGGCTGGATCTGAGAAAGCGGATACCGAAATTGGAAGAGACAATCAAAGGTTAAAACTTCGATTTCGTTTCGAAATCTTCAGGCAAGTTGTCTCTAACTCTCCTCTTAGGACCCATAAATTTATCACATTGGGTGCCAAAATTTAGTTTAAAATCATTAATTAATCATGTTAGATCGAAAAAATATATATATAAATTATTATATTTAATTTGTGTATTCATTGGATTTTAATTATGTATATAGATGTGGTATATATGTTTTTAAAATCAATGTATAGGTAAATTTGTGACCCAAAAGGGTTAATTATTTTTCTGGAATTTTTCTAAGAATTTTCGGAATTTTTTCTATATTTTTCTGGATAGTTTTATATTTTTATGATATTTTTAGAATTATTTATGTGTATAAAAAAATAATATATATGCATACTGGGTACACGAATTAGAGGTCTCTCTGCATAAAAACGATTCTGGTTTGGTGCGGTCAGGTGCATTACACTACGGTGCGCCTCAAATCAAGACCATGGGATGGTCCTGATGACCAGCGAAGGTTCTGGTGTGATACGGTGCATAGGAATTTGGTACACAAGCTGATCTTAGCCATTGGATTATTTAAAGTTAACTAGATTGATTCAGTGTAATGCGGGTGCATGGAGGTTCAATGTACCATAAATTTGAACCTTAGATGTGGCTGATTGAAAGGAGAGTTGATGTGATGTGGTGCTAGTGCATGGAGGTGTATAGAGCTGCGGTGAACTGATCCTATGGGACACGCGCATAAGGACCAGTTTACATCCAGCAAATGAGAGAGCGCCACGTCAGCCAGAGGAAGAATCAGGTGCATGGGCGGCACGTGAGAGCGCGTGGGGGCACGTGAAGCCACGTGGCTTCTTGTGGAGGAGCGTTCTAGAGTTTTAGGCGTGTTTGGCGGCGCGTGGGGGCGCGTGAGGAGGTGTTCGGAGTCCCAGAAAGGTCCTGTGGGGTCCGGTGAATTTTTAGAATTGATTTTAAGCCTGTGAGGGTTGGAAATAACCACTTGAGGAGGTGTTCTTGGTATTCTAAGAACCATAGAGTGTTACTACGAGGATTACTAGTAATTATTTGGAGTAAATATAATAATATATTATATTGTTATGGAGGGTGGTGTATATACGTGTATATATATTTATATATATGTATATATGTGTACACATGGAGTTTTGATTTAATTATGATTAGTATGGAAGAGAATATTTATATATATATATATATATATATATATATATATATATATATATATAAATGGAAGGTATTATACATATATATTATATAGTATATGTGTATAGGTATATATTATTTAAGATAATTAATATTAGTTATTCTTATTTAATATATTTGGATAGACTGATTATTAAATGGTAATATGCTTATAATGTGCATGAGATGTTTATGTATGAATTAGACATGGTTTAATTGTCAAAGGTATAAATAAATATACTTAGAGGGGCATGGTTGATTTGCCAAAGTTACACATGAATATACTTAAAGGAGGCATGGTTGAGTTGCCAGTATATAAATAAATATATTTATAAGGGCATGGTTGATTTGCCAAAGTGTATTATTGTTATGTGTTAGATGATTAAAGTATATCATCTATAAGTATTGCATGTATAGGTTGGATTAGGATTAATTAGATATTCTTAAATTAGAATAGTCTAATACTTTCAGGATAGTGTATTACTTTATACTTATTAACAAAATAATACTAGTGGTGACATGGATGATTTGTCAAAGCCTAGCGGTGTGATGTAAATACTTATAATCATTATTGATTTTGGAAAATAAATATAAATGATGGATTTGGTCTAGGTATGATTGAGAATTAATCGTTGGTGATTGGTTTCAACAAATTTAGTGAACCTATTAATAGATAGGAATATTGTATTTATATATAATTATTTATATAAATTTGTATCATCTTATATTAAAGGTTAAAACTTTAATGAGGATGATTTTGGTTAGAGATACTTTATTTATTGGTTTTCAGAGGCTTGGTAAAGGGAACTTGCTCGTGGATCTAACCCACGATTTATTTTTCAGGTTATTAGAAGTTCCAGTCTCGAGGTTGAGGATCCGCAGCTGGGAGACTGTCATTCATCTACTCATCTTGTTTACCTTTAATTAGTATAGTTAATTATTGTTAAATGTTTTGTATAAACTGGTGGTTTATAAGATTTTGGTTTAGGGGTCCTTAACTTATGGGTTTCCCGAGTTGTATAATATTTTCAGAATTTGAAACTCATGGAAATATTTTTGTAAAAGAGATTTAATTTTATTAATAGAATTCCATTCAGCGATTTAATCATTTTTTTTTTATTCCTCTTGTATTCTGTGTTCGTTTAAGTACTATATTGTTTTGATATTCCCATGTTTTCGGGTGTGGGCCTGGCCAGCTAACACGTGGAAATGTGGGGTATCACATAAATCACAAAAGTATTCTATTTAAGCACTATGCCTTGACAATCTCTAGATTTTGGGAAAAAGACAAAAATGGTAAGTAGGGATAAGATCAAGGAAGTTCGATCAATCTGAAGAAAGTTGGATCGATCGAAGATGGAAATTCTTGAGGATAAGGACAAGAGGTTTTGATCCATCTTGGTAGGTCTGGATCGATCAATGTGAGATTAATCGAAAATATTCTTGATCGATCGAAGCTTGCTGTTTTCCACCACTTTGCTTCCACTTTACTCCATTTTTCCATTTAGCTTGAGATTGCTTCTTTTATACTCTAATTTGGCTGAATTGACTTATTTTGGGGATAAGCGCTTGAAAAGGGCAATAACATGAAATTAATCTACAACGGAAAAATAAGATAGATAAAGGTCTTAAAATACTCAAGCTTAAGGGTTTTAAATGCGCACTTTTTAGCGCTCATCACACCCCCAAACTTAAATATTGCTAGTCCCTCGTAATGAACTACAAAGCAAAGGAATGAAATGAATGGCTATACAACTATGAACTAGAAAGCAATAAAAGGATAACGCCACTTTCGTAGGGAACACGATTGCATTTAGCATATGCAACAAGCCTTTTAAATCCCTAGGTTACCCCTAGTGGACGAGTGAAGTCTCGTGAGGGTTTCCAGAAATGATACCCACAAACATTAAGCTCATTCTCACAAAAGAGGCACCAATATTGCAAACAAGTATTGGGAGAAAACTACCTCAAGTATACAATTTTTTAACCATTTTTAAGCAATCTCCCAAAATTTCAACACCAAGCAAGTAAGTATGGTCCTCCACACATTAAGAAAATGATCATGCAAATCAAAACAACTCTAGAATCCTTTTTGAGTGGACCGGTATCAAGTATGTTGCTATGTAAGCCAACTAAAGAAATGATCACATCCTTACCCTCAAACTAGCACACAAATCTAGTATCGATCATCAAGACAAAGAGTATACCTTTTATTAAAACTTTATGAATCTAGTGCGCTTATTCTTTTCACTTATTTTTTTTTTTCTATATATATTTTTTCTATCCCTAAGGATCAAAGATGGAAGCATAGTGCAATGTGTTGATCTATTAAGCTTTCTAGCGATCCATAAGATCGAGTGTTAGGTCAATGACTCCCAAGCCAGATGGCTTTAGGGCATTAGGTGTTCAAACACAACTAAGGACTTACAAGCTCAAATCAACTAGGTTACAAATCAAAACAACTTCCATCCAATCATTTCCCACTTCTTACCTTTTAGGAGAAGTCCTCACTTTTTTATTACTTTTGTAAATTTATTTTATTTTATTTTATTATTATTATTATTATTATTATTATTATTATTATTATTATTATTTTTGAAAAAAACAAGTTCAATTATTAACTTAGAGTTTGGGCCCTCCACCTTTCGGCGCGAGAAATTTAGTGCTTGATGAGGCTAGAATCCCGGCTACTTAGTGAAAAGGGATTGTTATCCACCTTTACAAAGAATGAAAGCTTTCAATGCACTACTAACTCAATTGGGGTATAACCAAATCAATAATCAAAAAAGCATGTACCCCACAAATGAATGTTAGTGTGTGCCTGTGCTACTGTAGAATCCTAGAGTGAATCTTAAAACAATCACAAAATCAGGATTATGTGGACCACAAGTGCAAGCAAGATATCAATCTTTCAAAAAATTTACTCCTAAATGACATCCACAAGGCATACAAGGAGTATTGGACTCTCAAGTCAAGCAATTTTTAGATTTTAAGCAATATAGTCCTCAAAAGATCAAAATCATAGCTAACATGGATCTGTAATCTCAATTATGCATTTAAAGCTCAATTTGAAGTAAAATGCAACAAAGACACCTCACCACCAAACTTGAACCGCACATTGTCCTTAATGTTCAATAAGAACAATGGAAAAGATGGAAAGAGTATATCGTGGTGGAAAGACATGAAGCCTAGTAGTGATCCAATTCGAAAGACGTCTCCTCCAAACTTGAAATCAACAACCTACTTGAATGACCACATTAGTAAATTCACATCAAATATCGAATGGGATAAGAATAACCAAGGCATGCAATTGAAGGCAATATAACACAAGATGAAAGAGATATGAGATCAAGCCCTATAGAAAATAAGTAAGTAGCATGAGTACACAGAAGGGCATAATGGGAAAAGTTTTTTATTTTTATTTTTATTTTTATTTTTTATTTTTTATTTTTTTATAAAAGTATGTACAATGAAACAAAATGGAAGAAAAATAAAGAAATAAAAATGAAAATGAACATGTATGATACAAGAGATAAAAGACATAATGTGTCATGTGGGTGCTAAGTTTAACGTCTCTAGTAAGATGGAGTGCTACTTTGAAAGATTGTATTTTTTTTTTTAAGATATAACAAATATGTACACAAACAAAAATAAAAAGGCAAGTAAATAAAAATGCAAGAAATAAAATGCAAGGAAATAAAGAATGTAAAGAAACAATTTTTTTTTTTTTAATTATTAGTTTTAAATCATCCTGATCGATCGAGCGTAGATTGATCAAATCTCGATCGATCCAACTGGTGAAAACCTACAGACATGTTCGATCGATGCACAGAGAGGAAGAATATGCAGGCATCCAAAAAAATTTCTAAGTATAGAACTTCGATCGATTCAAGGCAAACTGGATCGATCTAGGAATTTTCAGATCGATCGAGAATGAAGTTCGAATAATACACAAAGAGCTGAAATATGCAAGAAATTTACACACGATGGGACAGAAAGGTGATTGGATGCAAAGATGACTGTTCGATCGAACGAACTTCTTGTGAGATCGATCGAACATGCAGGAATATATTTCCTTTCATTTTATTATAGTTAATTATACTAACTCTGAGAATTTAACAATAATATTTTTCAAAAGAATTGAACTCAATAACATTAGTTCAATTCGGGTTTTAAAGAAAGATGTTTTACAAGATTAGCTAACTATAATCTGTCTGCGGTTAGCGTGGACTATCTGCCTACCTACTCTACCTACTTTAACTACTTTGCAAATGAACCACCTTTCCTAAGTATAGATTATGAAAACATTCTCTTGTAAAAAACATTGGAATACCATTATATGACCTTTATTCTTGTGGCCGACAAGGCTCCACTAGATACCATCCAATAAGATAGGTTGATAATAGAGAATAAACTATTACATCTAAGACAAGGGAATAACAGTTTATAATCTATTAAAGCATGAAAGCCACTTGAGTTGTCTCAAGTGCTCATAGTCATATAATCAAGAAAATAATCATATATTAAAATAATCCTAGAGTTAAAACAATCAAACCATAATAGTAGGTTGGGTTACATCAGTGCCCTAAGAGACGAATTAGTTACTCATGACAAGGCTGGATATCATCTGTGTTAAGTTCATTTCCATTGTCACGGACGGCACTTCTCTTCTCAGGATTTTCACTTCTAAGGTTGTAGGAACCTTAAAAACCACCACACCTTCAGCCTTCTGAATAACACCGTCAAAAGAGATTGAAATTTTGAACCCCTTCTATCAAGGCTTACGCTTTCTTTTATAGAAGAAAATAAGTATTTGGTGGGCTTTTAGGTCTTCTGGCCCAACTTGGATGAGATACGGCTGATAAAGAGAGTAATCCCATAGTTTTAATCTGACATGTCATGGAAGGCTCGAGCTTTAAGAACAAAGTCTCGAGCTTTAAGGTTCAGGCTCGAGCTTACGGAACAAGGCTCGAGGCTCTCTGAATGGATGCTCAAGCTTCAATAAATGGTGCTCGATCTTCACTTTGACACTTAGCCAATTTTCTTCAACTATTTTTCGAAGCGTCTTTTTCTTCAACACTTAAAATATTTTTGGGGTTAAACTCTTTTAACATTACTCAATCCAAGCTTTATAGGCTCGAGCACTAGATACCAGGCTCGAGCATTTGGGACTCAAGGCTCGAGCATCAATGGATGGTGCTCGATCCTGGAGGTAAGGCACGAAACCAAAGAGCAATGCCTTTCAATTAAAATTAACTCCTTAATTTTTGACGCCTCATGCTCGAGCTTGAGGCTCAAGCACCCTTGGTTAAGGCTCGAGCACCTTATGGTAAGGCTCAAGCACCAAGGTACAAGGCTCGAGCATTTAGGCCTTGTTGACTTTTCTTCTCTTCTTTATTGTGATGCTCGAGCCTTAACACTTAGGCTCGAGCTCTGGGGCTTAAATTGCTTCAAAATTCACCATTTAATCTTTCAGCTTGCTCTGAATGACCAGCAACGATTCTATAAGCTTTGATATTATCATAAAGTCCCGGTTTTAACCATTTTTCGGGGAGAGTACCTACAGACACACATTAAACATAAATTAGTCTAATTATGGATAGAAGTATCACTTTAGGCCTTAACATATACGTATTTAGGGGCTCGAATATGTATATATTCAGTGCTCATCAAAGACATCTTCAATGCCATGGATTGATCCCTTCTTGCTTTTGAATGCTTCTCTTCTAATCTCAGCCTCAAGCTCCTCTGTATAATGATGCTTTAATGCTGTAGAGGACTCCATTTAAATAAAAAAAGATCAGCCCTAAAGTTCCTTTTTTCATATAGAAAACATACATATAAATTCTGCCAACTAAGGACTCCAAAATTCGTACAAACTTCCAGTCCAATTTTGATAAGGTAAATAACTATTTTATGAAATCCTTGTGAAATACAAAATTGTAGCTCTTCGAATTTCCTTTTAACTTTAGCGAGAATTTAGCTATTTTGACACTCGAGGAGAGAGATACAACTAGATTACCAAAAATTGTTTACTATGGAGATCGAACTTCTCACCTCCTCTTTGAAGGAGGAGAGGTTATACCAACATTTTTCCAATGCTAATGTTATTTTACCAAAAAAAAAATCACTTATAGGGCAGTCTCCCTATAAAAAAAATCACTTGTATTGGGATTTTTGTTGCCTTTAAATATTAAGCTTATAAATAATCTAAAATATGACTTTTGTGCTGATGTGACACTTCACTTTATTTGCATACTCGGGGTCGAAGGTTAAAATCTCTACATTGTATACTTTTCAATATTATACTTATTTTTTACATTGATTCACTGTAAAATGGGATGAATAATATAGTATGAATCTTACAACGTAGAGATATTCACGACGATCATTTGAGTTTTCTCCACTTTAAGAGATAGTATCCAATTGTTCTTGCACTCATGCTCTGACTTCTTCAACCTCCACCCGTAATTAACTCATAAAACACAAAGAAGGCATAGCCTATGAAGTTTTATGAGTTTACCAGAGGAGTGAGATTGGTGAGCTTGTCAGCAATAGGGCTAATGAGATTTGCAATGTTCAAAGTGTAGGTGAGATATCAAAACTGATGGAAAAGTATTGTTAAGAAGATTTGGAAAATAAGTCCAGATCTGTTGCAACAAGTATGTTGTACTTTAATAGATGACTATAATCACTCACATGGGTGATTGTGCCACATATGTGAATGATTGCGGTTATTCGGTATTGTACACAATCGGATCCAATGAATTACAAAATTAGGTATCAAAGATATTGTTATGAAAAATGAATTATTCTGATATGAGTTGTTATGACACTATTGTGATACCCCCAGATTTCCGGATGCGGGTTGGCCAGGCCCACGCCTGATTACCCGAGGATATCAAACCAATTAGCAATAAACGAACACAGAATACAAATAAGGAAACAGGAATAAATAAAAATTTGCTGAAAAGAAACTAGAATGATAATCCAAATACTGAAACCTTAGAATAAAATTAAATTAATAAAGAATTATTCTGATACATCTAAATTCTCCATTTCTAATACAACTCGGGAATCCATCTGGTGGACCCCTAAAAACTCCAACACTGAAATCATCAACTGAAGAACTCCACTGCTAAATCATGAAGAAGCTCCTACGTCGTCGAAAGAATGAGAAGCCGTCTCTGCTCAGCATGAATATGATCTAAGACCTGGAACCATCCGTTACCTGAAAAATAATAGTGGGTCAGGCCCATGAACAAGTTCTATCCTGACTATAATCCAAACAAAGACCCGATACGCAGATACATCCTAGATGTCTCAACCATATCTATATAGTCCATAATAGATAAATATATATTCACACTATTGGACTCTCACTAAACTATGCTGAGGGTCTCAACCTGAATAGAAGGCAACATGCAATATGCACCTGAGTGAGCATGACTACGCATCCTACTGCATATACGCACCCTAACCATCGACTATGAGACTCAAGCTCAGATCGCGGTACCATAATTTATATATATAAATTCCCATCTAAACTAATGTAGTGCCGCTCAACTGTTCGTTGCCATGACACGACATAAAATTAGGATTTAAATGTTTTAATTAAATCCCTATCCCAATTATATTTATAAGTTCCCTCCAAGTACAATGTTGTGCCGGTCAATAGTTCATTGCTCAAGACACAACATGTAATCAGAATTTAAACGTTTTAGTTAAAACCCTATCCTTCCTAATACAGAAATATAAACAATCATCTGTATGTCGTTCAACTGTTTTAGTTGACAGGACATGAAACCAAGTAGGATTTAACTGTTTTAGTTAATCCATTCCGTATGTATGAATGGGTAGGAATTAACGTTGTGACCTAATCCATCCCTCCGTATGACACCGTCCCATACCGGTGCATACACGCAAATAATCCGTAAATGATGCAACATTATAAGCAGTACATCAAATAAAGTCCACATTATCCATATAGTTGATAAACACAGAATTTAAACAAGTCATCAACTAAAAATCCAAAATCCATCCATGTAATTAAATAAGACAAAGTTTACTAATTCGTCAAGTTAAATTCCAGCATCCATCCAGGTAATTGACAGAAAATATATATTTAATTCTTCCCAGATAGTTATATATATGTTGCTGCCCAAACCTAATCCCTAGAACTGACAGTTGATGTCGTGATGTTCCTGATAACCATCCGAGTGCATTGAGAAGGAGTGTCGATTATGAAATCACATTCATTTTGGCAGCACTAACAAAACTACAAATTGCCCGTCAGCACCTTAACCAGGATGAATAAAGAACTAAGAGTTGTGAATCTCAGTCCTTAAGTCATTTTTCCCATTTATCTACAGGAAGTACCAATTGGTCCAGTACCCATTGCTTACATCGGAGCATCCTCAAAAGGTAACTCTGCCACTGTAGCTATGCATCACCAGTTAGTGATAAATATATCGATACTAAAATTATTCGGCAATTCCATTCAGCGAAAGTCAATTCATTATGACTTCCCACACACACCGTGCACTGCTTTCTTATATAGATGTTCGGTCTCTCCTTTCCTGTCCTTGACATATCCTATTTCTCTAATATAGGTAAGTGTCAATTGGACTCCTTGTCTCGTTTCAAACAAATACGAAACTTCTCCATCCTCCATGTAGTCATCAGTATCGGAGCAATAGCTAATTGTTGCAAAAGATACCCCTAAACAAAAAAAAAAATTCCCATATTTTATACAGTGTAGAAAACTTTGGTTCCTCCTCCAAGTGCAACCCCAGTAACTCCTTCAAATGACACCCTCGAAAAATCATGTAGTGATTACGAATAGATTGATGAAGATTTAATCAACCCACTATCCTCACTTGGCGTCATTCCAACAAGTACCTACCAGCCCGAAATCCTCCATCCGAACCATAGTGGCGTTACAGTGATCTTTACCTACCACAACCTCACGAATCCCCAAAACATTAACAACCACCATTCTTATAGCGTTGTACAAACGAATCCCTACCTAGCATATAACATATCAAACTAATCCTTTTAGATTATTTGAAGCGTTTTGATAGTTTAACTATCCCATCCTAACAAGCATACCATATTGATGCATATCCATATCCAATAGATTGGCTAGAATTTTGTATTTCTACCCAATCCTATGACCATACATTCACAAATCCTAGCGTACATAGCGCTATTATCCATATCATCATCATAATAGTTGGTTGATCACATACTTGTGTCCCCAACCAATCCATACTCCCAATCCGAACTAATTAACAAAAATGAAACACGAAATAACAAAACTGAAACACATAACAATCAAAGATGAAATACGTAGTACACACAATACATAAAATAACCAAAATATAATTCCACTTAAGACATATTCCATTCTAAAGAAGAAAACCTGCTTTGAACTCAAGTTGCCAAAATAGGTCGCAAAAGTTCATTTCGTAGTTTCATTGGTAATCATCCAATCTTGAAACCTATCCATTAACCACAGCTTAACTGCACAATCGTTTGCCTAAGCAAATATCCCAAGTCTTAACCATCATACTCCTTATATGCGGAATGCAAACCATCTAACGTGGCTTTACAAAGTAACTTAGAATGTCAGAACTTAATCCCCATACTCTCCGGAATGTGATATAAAATCATGTCTTTATTCTGGTAAGAACTTCATCCGATTCCCAAACTCCTAAAGAGTACTTCGCAAATAACTCCCAGAGAGATGATACGAAACTTTAACTATACGTAGATTGGTTCACACCAACTCCACTAGTACCATTCACTATACTACTGGTGAATGAGAGCATCCTCGTGCGATCCTTTATCTTCAAGATTCAGTATCCACTTTCTTGGATACGCTGAAATCGCTTCCTTTCAGATCCTCTTCGGACTCCTACTCTTCACTTGTCTCCTTTTCTAGAACAACTGAAGTTATGTTGGTCCTAATATGCGGTGACCTAACACCTACACCTTGATCCGTTCTTGGCGTATACTTTCTAAGTAATACCAACCTTGGAACTAAACCTTCGATCCCAAGTTCTGCGTCTGGCAAAGAACTCGACAACCAACTCCTTTACTCCTTTGGGTCCGTATCGCTTTCGCCTTGAACATTATCCTCCTCCTAGTGTCAACCATTCCATAACTATGGAATAAAATTGACATCAGCTCCTCCTAACGAATCGGAAAGAGAGTACAACGAATCCTAATATGGCTCTAAGTTTTTTTTATTTTTTATTTTATTTTATTTTTTTTAAGAGACGTAACGCGGAAGTCTTATAACGAAAACACTCCTAAGGACACTAGAACCTGGAGTGCTCTGATACCAACTGTGATACCCTCAGATTTCCGGATGTGAGTTGGCTAGGCCAACGCCCGATTATCCGAGGATATCAAACCAATTAGCAATAAATGAATACAGAATACAAATAAGGAAACAGGAATAAATAAAAATTTGCTGAAAAGAAACTAGAATGATAATCCAAATAGTGAAACCTCAGAATAAAATTAAATTAATAAAGAATTATTCTGATACATCCAAATTCTCCATTTCTAATATAACTCGGGAATCCATCTGGTGGACCCCTAAAAACTCCAACACTGAAATCATCAACTGAAGAACTCCACTGCTAAATCATGAAGAAGCTCTTACGTCGTCGGAAGAATGAGAAGCCGTCTCCGCTCGGCATGAACAGGATCTAAGACCTGAAACCATCCATTACCTGAAAAATAATAGTGGGTCAGGTCCACAAACAAGTTTTATCCTAACTACAATCTAAACAGAGACCCGATACGCAGATACATCCTAGATGTCTCAACCATATCTATATAGTCCGTAATAGATAAATATATATTCACACTACAGGACTCTCACTAAACTATGCCGAGGGTCTCAACCGGAATAGAAAGCAATATGCAATACGCACCTAAGTGGGCATCACTACCTAAGCCTAACAGGGTATACCTTAACCAACATAGCTAGATACGCATCCTACTGCATATACGCACCCTAACCATCGACTATGAGACTCAAGCTCAGATCGTGGTACCATAATTTATATATATAAATTCCCATCCAAACCAATATAGTGCCGCTCAACTGTTCGTTGTCATGACACGACATAAAATTAGGATTTAAATGTTTTAATTAAATCCCTATCCCAATTATATACATAAGTTCCCTCCAAGTACAATGTTGTGCCGGTTAACAGTTCATTGCTCAAGACACAATATGTAATTAGGATTTAAACGTTTTAGTTAAAACCCTATCCTTCCTAATATAGAAATATAAATAATTATCCAGTATGTCGTTCAATTGTTTTAGTTGACAGGACATGAAACCAAGTAGAATTTAACTGTTTTAGTTAATCCATTCCGTATGTATGAATGGGTAAGAATTAGCGTTGTGACCTAATCCATCCCTCCATATGACACCGTCCCATACCGGTGCATACACGCAAATAATCCATAAATGATGCAACATTATAAGCAGTACATCAAATAAAGTCCACATTATCCATATAGTTGATAAACTCAGAATTTAAACAAGTCATCAACTAAAAATCCAGAATCCATCCATGTAATTAAATGAGACAAAGTTTACTAATTCGTCAAGTTATATTCCAGCATCCATCTAGGTAATTGACAGAAAATATATATTTAATTCTTTAATTAATTCCAAGCCAACATCCAATTAGATTGAAAAAACCTAAGTACTAGTTCAGCAATTTAAGTCCAAACTCTAATCCAAATAATTGTAGTGTAATGCTTAAAATTACCGCAACTAAAGTTCCAAGCTTAAATCCATGCTTTGCAGAAAAGTATTATATATTTCAACAATTAACATCTACAATATGCATAGATCGCACTTGTTAATTAAATGATACTAGCATGCACCTACAACCAGATTTATAAATATATACATACTCCATTTAATTGCTAAAACTAAATTAAGCAATTAAACCTCTTCCATCCGTTAACAACCTGCACTGCTGTTTACATTCCTACGGTTAAATCCATGAGTTCAGAGACATTAATTTATCAAGTGTGGCTCTAATGTAGCATGGTACAATGATTAGAATCCATGTTCTATCCTTTTTTAATTTCTAGACACCGTTTGCACCATTAAATCCTTCCGGTCTGTCAAGTCCGTAAACTGTTGTGACTTGCCCTAGATTTTTCCTACAGTTTAAAACCTTAGCATATAAATAAGTTTATACATCCTAGGGCATTAATATTCCATGGTTTAGTGTTTAAAACCATCACAGTAGCCTAAACACAGTTCTGAAACCCACAGTTGAACCAAACAAGCCCCAAACTACTTCAGAACACATAAAGGATCACAGAGCCTGCTCTTAGAATCAAAGAGCAGGCTCTAACCTGCCTAGAGCTGGCTCCTACAACCCTTGGAGCCGGCTCTAATAGAGTGGGAGCCGGCTCTTTGCTCCCAGAGCCGGCTCTCCCTCTCTGAGAGCCTTCTCTGCCCACTTTTCTTGCTCTGTTGCTTCGTTTTGACTATTAGCTTCGTCTCCGGCTATTCCCAACCTTTGGTTCATCTTTAATATTGAGTTTAAGAATCCTATTTACACCCAATATCATCCCCATGACTTGTTCATAATAGTTCAATTCAATTACAGTGTTTAAAACCTTAACTGATTAAACATACTTCCACTCCAAACTGCAAACCAGAGGTACAAGAACTTTAACAGAATAATTCCACACATATAGACATCTGATTTAGCATATAACAAACATGTATAATTTAATTATTGATCAATTAAAACCCTAGAGACAGTCTAAGGATGCACTGAACACAGGCAATGGGAAAGAGAAAGGAAAGAACTTGCCTTTACAGTTTTGGATTCAAAACCATGTCACCGTCTTCCTAAGCTTTCTGACAACGTCCAATTTACTGTTCAGTCTCCTAGGGCTCAATCTTCCCTTCTCCTATGTCTGTTCTTCAAGCCACGGCCAAGCCCTCACCAAAGTTGTTCTGTCTGTTTCTCACAACCTTTCTGTTTTCTCTCTATATTACGCTGTACGTGTATAGGGTTCTAAACCCTTTGAAGACACATAATAGTATATATATAGGCACTAAGAAACCCTAAGCCCAATCCTAATCCATGATGAAAAAATTAAACCCTAATCCTAGTCGGCCTTAGTTAACGTAATATAAAACCCTACAATTTAATACACTAATAATGTAAACCTAATTAACTCATTCAAATAAAATAACAAAGCATTTAAACAATTAAAAGCGTATTTAATTCAATTAAAGAAAATAAAAACTACAATTAAACAATTAATTAATTCAAATAAACCTAATTAAAGAAAACAAACCATTTAAATAAAATAATTAATTAAACCAAACCACTATGCAAATTCAAAATTTGACACCTAAGCACATATCCAACAAATCAAATTAAAATTGCAAATAAAATAAAATTTAAATTTCAATCTTATCCTTTTGAAAACTATGGGTATTACAATTATCTAGTGTTATATATAGCCGACATTATCTAGTGTTACATATAGGAATAGATGTATCTATAACTTCACATGTGAATAGGCAGGAATAGAACGGGTTGGACTATATCTTTGGTCTTTAATGACCAACTGAACTCTAAGCTTCTCTTGGCTATCAATAACATGATGCCTAATGTTTTCGGAAGCATTTCTTTAGAGTTGTATGAGAACTTTTTTTTATCCATAAATACTCCCGTAGTCACCAAATATTGATTGAACAATATGTGTCATTCATCAACAATTATCCTATCAAGTGAAGTTGATTATGACATAACATCATTATAGTCATCCGATATTGAAAATTATTTTTCAAGAATATCGATTCTCAAATATTTTAAATTTTAATTGCAAAGTTTTAGTTTACCAATTCTTGCCTCTACTAGAAGTAGTTTGACCCATATTCTTGAATTGCTATTTAATTGGGAGGATAGTGAAACCTCCCATGAGCTTCTTAATTAATATATACGGCAAATGTAGCTGACTACAAAATAGATTGACCGGCTTGTTGTTACACATTCAAATAACTACTCTCTTTTGACTCGTTTTGATTAGTTTTCTCCCATATTTTAAATAACAAAGGGTAAAGTTGTGGGTGATTTGAATGAAATATCACCTTGCTAGGAATTAGACATATGTCATGCCAAGTGATTGAAGGCATAAGTTCTTCTGAGAGTGCCCTGACCATGGCTTTTACAGTGATGCTCCATAGTTCACCTACATTAAACTCGAATCTTGTTTTAAGGAATTCCAAGGTGAAAGAGCACTTAATATTGCCACTGTTGGAACAGGAGTACGTACCAGCATTGTTGTGAATTATTGGGATTTCTTGTTTCATTTGGTAGGTCAAATTCTACCGTAGGAGGAACCTAAGCTACATAATTCTTCTAAACGGGTGATGACAGTAGCCATCAATAACATGACGATAAGAACTAGTCGCGTTACAACGATGGTCATCAATCACATCATGACAACAATCAACCTCATCGCAGGAATGACTAACCTCACGCTAGTCAGTCTTACGCTAGAGAAGATTAGTCCGAGCATTCATCCCGTTAAGAGAACACGCCTAGGCATGTTCTAAACGATGGGAAGATTGTCGCGTTGGAGCAGCAGGTTTAGAACCTTACTCAAGGTATGAATTAGTTGGTCCAGCAAAATACGGCAATCATGCCACACCTAACTATCCCCTGTAGTAGCCCCTGAAGGTAACAATGACAGCGATAGAGTAGAATATAGTCAAGCGAGAGGCCGACAGAGAGACCTACGCACTTTCACGCTTCGTTCCCGGGATATGTCTGATACCGAAGAACGTACTGAAGTAACTTAAGTCAATCAACAAATCCAGGATCTCAAATCGAAAGTGGAAAGAATAGCCCAAGCCCTAAAAGGAAAGGGTCCAGCCACAGTTGATGGCCTTGTTCAAAAAATGAATCTACCTTTTAATCCTCAGATCATGGCCCTCCCAATACCAACAAAATTCAAGATGCTTCATCTTGACAATTTCGAATGAACTCGCGACTCCCTCGACCACTTATAAACTTTCAAGTCCCTTATGAACTTGCAAGCTATTCCAGATAAGATCATGTGCAGGGTTTTCCCTACAACACTCAAAGTGTCAGCCTGGGTTTGGTTTTATAAATTGAAGCCAGGATTTATCAACGACTTTGATGAACTCAATAAGCAGTTCATAAGGCATTTTATTGCACGGAGGAGACATCGAAAGCCAGCTACTTATCTGTTGAATGTTAAGCAAGACAAATGGGAGTCATTGCTATATTGGATGGTTTAATACAGAGATGTTGCAAGTCGATGAGGTGGACGATAAGGTTGCCTATATAGCCTTTATGGGAGGGTTATAATCCTCCAAGTTCCAATTTTCCTTGTCAAAAGACCCACCAAACAACGTGGCATAGTTATTAATAAAGGCCTAAAAGCATATGAATGCTGAAAATGCTATGAATTCAAGAAAAGGCCATCCACTAGCTCCAAAGACGATAGAGACACCAAGTTTAGAAAGCCTGCCAATGATAGGCCCCCTAGAGTACCCAAGGGGCAAGATAGCTACACTAACTTCACTCCCTTGAACACCCCGATCAGCCAGATCCTCCTGCAGATCTAAGATGACCACTTCTTGAAATGGCCCCCAAGTTAAAATCAGATCCAACAAAGAGATCTAGGGACAAGTATTGTCAGTTTCATAGAGACCATGGGCATAATACTGATGATTGCTTCGACTTGAAGAACCAGATTGAAAGCCTAATTCGACGGGGGCGGTTGCACAGATATGCCACAGACCATGAAAAAGGTACAACTCAACGTACCCGTGAGAACAGAGAGAACAACTCCCCATGCCGCCCGTTGGGAGAAATAATGGTGATTTCAGGAGGATTTGCGTGTAGGGGGAGAATCAAGCTAGGCGCGAAAAGCCCATGTCAAGAGAATCAAGAGTTCGGCAGAAGTCAATGAAGTTGAGATTCATGACCCCCAGTGAAGTCTCCTAGAGTGGAAGACCATGACATTACCTTTTTGGAACAGGATGCTAAGGGAATCTAGCAGCCATATGACGATCCTTTAGTAGTGACAGTAGTCGTGGCTAACTGTGCAATCCATCGCGTACTAATAGACAATGGTAATTCTGTTGACTTATTATTTATTAAGGCATTTGACAGGATATGTATTGGAAGGGACAGGTTAAGGCCAACGAAGTCCCCCTTTATTGGTTTTTCTGGATAAAGGGTTTTCCCTTTAAGTGTAGTCACACTATCGTTGACAGCCGAAACCAATCCAAAACAAGTAACCGTGATAGTAAACTTTCTGGTAGTGGACTGTCTGTCTACGTATAATATAATCTTGGGGAGAACAACCTTGAATATAATGAGAGCCGTCATTTCCACGTACCACCTATAGATGCGGTTCCCTATAGAACAAGGCATTGGTGAGTTAAGAGGTGACCAAGCAATAGCAAGGGAGTGTTACGTTGTTGCTTTAAAAACAAAAAAGTTACGGGAAGCATTGGCCATTGAAAAATCAGAAGGGGTAAATGAGAAGGAACCCACTCAAAGGGCGGAACCAGTGGAGGACCTCATAGAGATCAATTTGGATAGACAAAGAGCCAAAAAAAAAGGTAAGCATAGGGTCACTACTCAACCCACTCATCCGAGATTCACTCGTTCAACTTCTCAGACACAATAAAGATATGTTTGCATGGACACATGACGATATGCCTGGCATCGACCCCTCCATTGTGCAACATCGACTCAATGTAGATCCATTTTTCAAACCGGTCAGATAGAAAAGACGGGTGTTTGCTCCAGAGAGGAACCAATCTATATCAGAGGAGGTCGAGAAGCTCTTGAAGGCTGACTTTATCCGGGAGGTATAATACCCCCATTGGCTATCAAATGTGGTCCTGGTCAAAAAGATAAATGAAAAGTAGAGGCTTTATGTTTATTTCACAGATCTAAATAAGGCTTGCCCAAAGGATAGTTTTCCTTTGTCAAGGATCAATATGTTGGTTGAAGGAACAGCAGGACATGAGTTACTGAACTTCATGGATGCTTACTCCGGATACAACCAAATCCCCATGTATGCTCCCGATAGTCAAAAAACTTCTTTTATCACTGACAGAGGTCTATACTGCTACAAAGTGATACCATTCGGGTTGAAAAATGCTGGCACCACCTATCAGAGACTAGTCAAGACAATGTTCAAGCAACAAATAGGGAAAAATATGGAAGTGTATGTGGATGACTTGTTGGTAAAGAGCCTGAAGGCCGAAGACCACTTAGCTAATTTACAGGAGTCTTTTGATGTGCTTAGGGGGCCCATAATATGTGCTTAAATCCAAGTAAGTGCGCCTTTGGAGTATCCTTGGGAAAATTTATAGGGTATATGGTAAGCTAAAGTGGAATCGAAGCAAACCCTGAGAAGATTCGGGTAATATTGGATATGAAATTACCTAAATCAGCCAAAGAGGTTTAGAGGCTAACAAGAAAGGTGGTAGCTTTGAACAAGTTAATCTCTCGAGCTACCGACAAATGCCTTCCTTTCTTTAAGATACTAAAGAAAGCCTTTAAGTGGACCCTGAAGTGCGACCGGGCATTTATTGGGCTCAAAGACTATCTCAATTCACCACCATTGTTGTCCCGACCAATTTCTGGAGAAAAATTGTACCTTTACCTAGCAGTTTCCCCTACAATGGTGAGCTCAGCATTGGTTTAGGAAGAGATCAGTATTCAAAAACTGGTATATTATCCTAGCCAAGTACTTCGGGAGCTGAAGAACGGTACCCGACGATCGAGAAACTAATGTTTGCATTAGTTATGGCAGCAAGAAAACTCAGACCATACTTCCAGGCACACACCATAATAGTGCTGACAGACCAACCACTAAGGCAGGTCCTCAACAACCCAGGGACATCAAGATGCCTCATGAAGTGGTCACTCGGTGAGTTTAACATCCAATACAAGTAAAGGGTAGCAATAAAAGGCTAAACACTTGCAGATTTTGTGGTTGAGTTTTCTTCCTCTCTAAAAGAAGATGGGGTCATAGCCCCAGCTAAAGCTGGTCCTGAGAATCAGATGCACTCGTAGGATACTTGGTCACTTTATATTGATGGGTCAACTAACGCCTGAGCCTATGGGGCAGGATTAGTGATTATATCACCAGAGGGAAAGAATCTGAAATATGCACTTTGATTTATTTTAGTGCTACCAATAATGAAGCAGAGTACGAGGCTTTGATAGTAGGATTAAAGCTAGCAGAAGCTCTTAGAGTGCAACAATTGAAGGTGTTTACTGAACTCAGTTGATTGCAGGGCAAGTTTGTGAAGTTAAGGGGCATAATTGGTCGCTTCAAAAAGTTTACAATCAAACAAATACCCAGAATTGAGAACGAGAATGCGAATACATTGGCTTGCTAGCTACCGTAGTAGAGCTTGAGAGTACTAAGGCTATACCACTTGAGTACTTGGAAAAGCCTAGTGTATCCAAAGAACATAAGGAAGTAAACTAGTTTACATCAGGATTAGAGTAGGCAGACTCAATTGTTAGGTCCCTCAAGGATGGGGAGCTACCACAAAACCCGGTGGAAGCTCGACAGGTAAGGATCCGAGCACCTAGGTATACGCTTGTCGATGGAGTTCTCTACAAGAAAGGTTTTTCTTTGCCCTTTCTACGTTGTGTCTCGGCAGAGGAAGCTCGTTATATCATGAAAGAGATACATGTGGGCACTTGCAGAAATCATGCAGGGGGCAGATCCTTGGCTTACAAAGCAGTTCATCAAGGCTATTATTGGCCCACCATGCAGAGAGATGCACTGGAATTTGTAAGGAAATGTGATAAATATCAACGATTCGCTAATGTCCCTAGACAACCACCAGAAGAGCTAGTGCCGTTGTTAAGTCCATGGCCCTTTGCTCAATGGGGAATGGACCTCATTAGTCCACTGGCTACAGGGAAAGGGCAAACCAAGTATGCTGTTGTGGCAATCGACTATTTCACCAAGTGGGTAGAAGCTCAACCATTGGCCACTATCACGGCAAATAATGTCAAGGACTTTCCTTTGAAGATTATAGTATACAGGTTTGGAGTTCCCCATGTCATTGTGTCAGACAACGGGATGCAGTTCGACTGTGCTGTCTTCAAAGATTTTTGTTCCTAGTTAGGAATAAAAAATCATTACTCATCACCCAGGCATCCACAAGCCAATGGGCAAGCGAAAGCAGCTAACAGAACAATACTCAGTTTAATTAAGAAGTGACTTGAGAAGGCAAAAGGGGGGTGGCCGGAGGAGCTGCCTGGGGTGTTGTGGGCTTACAGAATTACAGCAAAAACCCCAACAGGTGAAACTCCGTTTCTCCTAGCCTTCGGAGCGAAGCTGTAATTCTAATGGAAATTGGTGTAACAAGTTTCAGAACTAAACACTATGTCCCACTCCAAAATGAAAGAGAACTGGCTGTCAACTTGGACTTAATCAAAAAAAGAAGAAAACAAGCTCAAATCAGAGTTGTAGCCTATCAACAAATAATGTCTCGATATTATAACTCTTGTGTAAAGAAAAGAAGGTTCCAACCCAGAGACCTTGTCCTACATAGAGTGACTCAGGCAACTAAGGAACCTAACAAAGGCAAACTTGCCCCCAATTGGGAAGTCCCTTATAGGATTATTCATACAAAAAGACAAGGCACTTATTGGCTAGAAACATTAGGGGGAAGGCAACTTGACCACCCTTGGAATGCAGAGCACCTGAGGAAGTACTATCAGTAAAGATATGATTTAATATTAATATTAGTTTTTAGTTCTTGTGATGTTTAGTACTAGTTTCATATCGATTCGTGACTTAGTCTTTTATTTTCAATAAGCCTCCAGGCATATGATGGTTTTTAATAAAATTCATTTTAGTTACAACAACTTTTGATCAATGATCTTTATTTTTATTTTTACTTGCAACATCCCTGTATTATAAGGGATGATAAAAAATGTCCTGTATTACAAGCACCCTGAATGAATCTCGTAATCAACATCCCTGTATTACAATGGATGAAAAAAAGTGTCTTGTATTACAAGGACCCCGACTGAATGAATCATGTAATCAACGTCCCCGTATTACAAGGGATGATAAAAATTTTCCTGTATAACAAGGACCCAGGTTGAATGAATCCCGTAATCAACATCTTCTTATTACAAGGGATGAGAAAAAGTGTCATGTATTATAAGGACCCGGGCTAAATAAATCCAGTAATCAACGTGCCCGTATTACAAGGGATGATAAAAAGTGTCATATATTATAAGTACCCGGGCTGAATAAGTGATAGCAATAAGTGCCCCGCATTACAAGGGCCAGGTTAAATAGAACCTAAAGCCAATATCACGTATGATATGGAATCTTAATAAAGTCTTCCATATTACAGCATACAAAGTAGATATTTTTAAGAGATAGGATAAACGATTAAACCCCGTGTAACGGGAATTTGATATGATATTTGAAAAGGCAATATTCGACATTACAACAATGGAAGGATTGAAATTACATAAAAGGTGAAGCCTAAAACATGAAGCTACTATTCATCCTCATCCTCATCCTTTACACCTATGGTGTCATGTAGGGAAGGCATTGGGAAAGCCTTAAAGATATCGAAATACTTATCTGAATATTCTTCATAAGTAAGGGATCAAAAATGCTCAAAGCCGTTGTTAAAGCTTTGTGCTCCAGAAAATACATATTTTACAGAGTCTTTGAACCTTGCAACAGCACGTCCTCACTCAACTGCAAGTTTGGTGGACATTTTAGCGTTAAATTCTGCCACATACAAGTCAAGACCTATTTGTGCCTCTGCTTGAACCCGAAACTCTCTTTCTCTTTTAATGTTTTAGCCAAGCTCTGTGCGTAAGCTGAATTGAAAGAATGAATTTCGGAGGTATGGTGAACCTTTGCTCTTTTTAGTATCGTTTCAGTGGCAACAGCTCGATGCGCAACATTCATAAACATGGTAGCGCACTATAATAATAAGCAAGAGAGAGTAAGATTATGATTATAAAAGATAAAGTTATATAAGACATATGTAAGTATTCACTCAACCCAATTCATGCATTCCATGTTACAAGACAATTTGAATTTGGAAAGCATCCAGAGCATGCAAGTCTTCAAGCAATACGAACTGGTCCATCCTGTCTGTGGCGAAACTAGGATCTCTAAGGATAGATATTGGGGCCATGGTGCAAGACTATGATGCTACCGGATTTGAAAGGTCGGTTGTGCATCTACAAAAGTTGTCTGGCTCCCGGACGGTTGTGCATCTACAAAAGTCGTCTGGCTCCCGAACGGTTGTGCATCTACAAAATTTGTCTGGCTCCCGGATGAACCTCCTTGGGCAAGAAGAGACTAAAAAGGGTTACAAAAGGGATTTCCCCCTGTCATCGGCTGAAACAGTGCTTACGTTGGAACCCTAGAAGGAAATGTAGGAATAGTCGGTTGAGGTTCCATCTGCAAAGAAGAAGTTTCGATAATGACCCTTTGTGCCGTGTTATTCCTTTTCCTCCTGCTACTAGGTGATGACAAAGGGCTAACACCTTGGCCAAGTGATGCTGGCTTGCCTACAAGACCAAAGAGTATTGAGAGAATAACTTATGTAGAACATATATGCCAATTGTGAAAAAGAAAAGAAATTACATATCTCCGTTAAGCATAGTGGTATCGTAAAAAAGAAAAGAAACTACCTCTCTCCATTAAGCATGGTGGTGGAATGCCATGATCTATGGATGCGAGAAGCGCAAGGGTCTCAAAATTTACCAGTTGGCTTCAACTTCTGTTATGATAGTTGAGGGTCTTCTGCACACGAGCATTCTTGTAATACCCCCAATTTAAAAGGACAGTCTTGGAATTTTATTATTTTATTTAATTGCATTTTTATTTAGTTAATTGTTTTAATTACTTGTTAAATTGCTCGTTTTTGTGAATTAATTGTTTTATTTTAATTGTTTATTTAAATTGTGTTTTGGGTTGTTTTATTATCTAAATTGTATTCTTAAATTTTAGTATGTACGTGCTTATGTGGCTTTCTAATTTAAATGTAATTTAGCGGTTTCATTTTTAGGGTTTCTGGTTATCTTTAATTAAATCACATTACGGGTTTTAGCCGACTTAGGGATGGTTTTATATTAGAATTAAGATAGTGGTGTGAATCGTATATATATACATATTATACGTTGGTTTAGGGTTACAAACAAAACCCTAGTCACCATAGTCACGACTGTGAAACAGAGAGATACACAGAGAGCCTCAGAGAGAGAATTCTGAAAGTTTAAAAGGGAGCTTTAAGGAGAAAGGAACGGGGTTGCTTCTGGGTTGAACCAAGAGCACCAGAGGAGTGGAACGACAGTCTAGGACATTGTCGGAAACTTTAGAGACGGTGGATTATAGTTTCAAAATCTGAAACTGCAGGTAAGTCTCTATTCTTCTCTTTCCCGTTAATTCGTGTTCTGTGCATGCCTAGTTAAGACTCCAGGGATTAATCAAAGATTAAAATAGATTAAACGAATGTTATGATTCATCCTGTATGCAAGTTTAAATTAGTTTTTAGTTCTATCGTATTAATCTGTCTTGGTGTTGCTTAAAAGTATTAACTGAAATCTTGTTACCAATTGTTTTCAAATCTGGTGTTAAATTCTTATTGTGATCGTATATCTATGTTAGAGGATTAGTCTGAGACACTAAACGAGCTCTGTAATAAGTACTTAAAACAGTGTTTAAATTCACCAAATTAATCTATTGTGGGTTGCTTACAATTTTATACTAAGTTTCTGTTATCAATGCTTCTAAACCTATGTTCTATGCATGCTATCATTGCACATCAGTGATCTAAATTTATCTAGAACTGAGTTTGAACCTAGAACAAAGATTTAAAAACATCACAGAGGCTCCGTTAATCACCGGAGTTGGAAGAAGACACAGAAACAGTCGACGGCGTCTAAGGGAGTGAGAGCAGGCTCAAAAAGGGGATAAAGCCGGCTCTGTAACCCTTAGAGCCGGCTCCCTAAGGTTGGAGCTAGCTCTTGGTAGCCTTAGAGCCAGCTCTTAGTGCCATAGAGCCGGCTCAATCAGATAAAAGAGCAGGCTCAATTTTTTTAGAGCCTGCTCTTGCCCAGTTTTTGCATACTGTAAGGTTTTGGTGCGTGGTTTGGACTGTGCAGTGTTTTGGCATGTCTTCTAAACTATACTAAATGTGTTTTGGGATTGTAATAGACTTATAAAGCTATGGAAAACATTAATCTGAAATTTGATTAAATCATGGAGTAACATACAGTTAAGGAAAAACTGGTATATTTGCACTGTTTTGCTAGTTTATGTTTCAGAACTTTGCAAGGTTTTATTATAGGATTTAATGATATATATAAATCATGTTTTACAGTGTTTTAAGTATGGTGACTTAATTAAACTCAACTATACTTAGGTTGGATTTAATTGTTACTTAAATTGTTATTAAATTGTACCAATTCATGGATTTTATTGGAGGATTTACTAGGTTTATTTACTAGAGCTTAGCAAAATTGTTATATATGATTTAACTATATATATAATCATATTTTTTGTAGTATTATAAGTATAGAGAATTAACTAAAAGTTCCTATGCTTAGGTTGGGTATAATTGATACTTAAATTTGTGTTAACTGTATCAATTCATGGACTATATTGGAGGGTGTAAACGCTTGAATTTAGTATAGCAGTTTACATTATTGGAATTGGATTGTGGGCTCTATATTGAAAGCCTATTATATATATATGCATTAAATTTATTTTGTGTATATTCTGGAGTATAGTTGATGACTATTTGATTACTGTATTATTAACTGCATTAACTGGAGGATTGTATGTTCCGGTATGGGACGGTGACATACTAGGTAAGACTAGTTCAAACACTAAGTTCTACCTAACTTGGATTAAGGTATGGATTAATCATATAGGTTAAGTCCATCACCTACTTGTATCATTTCAATTGAGAATTGAATGACCTGCTATGGTTTCAGGATGGATTTGTTATATATATTGAATGACCTACTATGGTTTTAGGATGGATTTGTTATACATATATCAGACCACTACACAGATGAATGGTATTTTGTATTAGAAAGAGTACGGACTTTATATATATATATATTATATGGTGCCATAGTATGAGCTTGAGTCTCATGACCATGGTTAGGGCGTGTATATTGCCTAGGATGGATAACTGTACATAGGTGTTGTTCCCTGGTAGGTCTAGTTACTCATGCCCACCTTCGGGTGCGTATTCGCATGTTGCCTTCTATTCAGGCTAAGACAGACTTACTGGACTAGCGAGGGTCCTATAGTGTGTACTATATATGAATATATGGACTAATCTAGATATTGTTGAGTCTTTCTAGGATGTATCTACGTATCGGATTACTATTTGGATCGTAGTAGATCAGGACTTGCATGTGGGCCTGACCCACTCCTTTATTTTTCAGGTGCTTGGCTGTTCCAGAATTAGAGGTTGATCGTGCAGAGCAGATACAGACTTCCATTCCACCAACTACATAGGACCACTCTTTATGTTTAGCTTTATGTTTTATTTCCAATTCGAGACTTTTTATTAGGGGTCCTCTAGAAGGATTCCCTAGTTGTATGGATTGGTGGTTTGGATTATCGGATTTAAAATATTTATAATTCAAGGTTTATTAATTTAGTTTCTTCTAGCTATTTAATTTTATTTCTTATTTCACTTTGTATTCCGTGTTCGATTCAAAATACTTTATTTGTTTGATATCCCTCGGGTTTGGGCTCGGACCTGATCAACCCGTGTCTCGGATCCGAGGGGTATCACAGTTGGTATCAGAGCACTCCAGGTTCAAGTGTCTCTAGGATTCTATCGTATAAGACTTTCGCGTAGCGTTTTCTCGTGATTAGAGCTTAAGTTTATGATTCATAGTATTCTTTTACGGTTCGTTTAGAAAGTACTGATGTCAAGTTTATTCTGTGATTGCAGAATGTTTGGCACTAGGAAGGGGATGAGGGCCGCGATGAAAGCAAAGAAGGACCCAAGGCTGAGGAAGGTTACTCCGGTGATTACCTTACGAAGGCCGACCAAGAAGGCAAAATTGGAGACCAAGGAGTTAATTCCAATAGGCGTTGCATCGGAGTACAAGTCAAGGAAAGTTTCTTGCGTGCGGGATTGGCCACCATACTGTGGACCTAACACAACTTCGGTGGTGCTCGAAGCTAAGCCAAGCGGAGAGAAAGACCCCAAAGAAAATTAGGATGGAGGAGATATCGGTGCATCCAAGATGGAGGGCACCGGAGTTCAGCGGTGACTGCTCTTTTAAGAGTACTTATAATTACTAGCAGTGGAGGAGGTATTAGTAAGAATGTAGTATGGATTTAATCACGTACATTTGGATTATGTTAAAAAAAAAATATACCTTAAGGTTATTTGTTTGACGGTTTTGGTTTGGAAAAGTTCTTAATAAAATGAACTCACGGTTTTGGTTATTTTATTTTGTTTTGTGATGGCTTGTGTGTGAGTTATACACATATGGTTTAATAAGCTGTATTATAATGTGTATGTTGGGCTCATAAATGTCTATCACAGTGGAGTGATTGGTTTTGAACTGGCGAACAGATAATTGTTTGTAAGTACATGGTGTTGAGACAGGATGATTTCCAATGAGTTTATAAACAAGCTTGTGTAAGTCGATATAGTAGGTTTGGTTTGGAAGGAGGAATTCCTAGGATAGAACAATAATCTAAAATGGGACGATTGTGGAGTATTTCGTTTTACCTTATGAGTTTTGCTCTACGAAGTATTCAAAAATGGAGGATTTTCATGGATTGGTCGGTGACACACATATGCACTAGACCTTAGGATATTTTTATCCCGTTGGGCAATACTGCCAATTCCCATAAGAGTGATGGGCCTGTGACACTAGATATTGGTAGACTCGGACTTCTAGCCAATCTTTTTGTTCTGGACATGCACACTCATGACGTAATACTTGGGTTGGATTAGTTATCACTGCCATGCTCAAGTTATTTGGTTTGGATGGGTCTATTGTGATTACCATACCTAGTCCGGATGTTTACGTCGTTGCTATGCCACGTTTTAACGAAGACATTAGCACCTATTTGTTTTGGATAGAGTAGGAAATGGAGGAGGGGATTACTGTATCATTGGATAGCATACCAGTTGTATAGGACTTCCCGGATGTATTTCAGGAGATTCCAAGAATTGCCGCCTAGTCGCGAGATCGACTTTGTGATCGACTTAGCTCCAGGAACTACGCCTATTGCTAGGGCACCATATAGGATGGCGCCAGTGGAGATGTGAGAGCTGAGGGATCAGATTCAACCCTTCAGCCAGGGTTTTATTCACCAAAGTACTTCACCCTAAGGGAGCACCGGTTTTGTTTGTAAAGGAGAAGGACGGTTCACTTTGGCTGTGTATAGATTATAGGGAGTTGAACAAGGTTACTGTATGTAACAAGTACCCTTTACCTAGGATTGATGATTTGTTTGATCAGTTAAGGGGAGCCACGTACTTCTCCAAGATTGATCTGCGTTCTGGGTATCATCAGCTGAGAGTTAGGGAGCAGGATGTTCCTAAAGCGTTTCTCACGAGATATGGTTCTTATGAGTTCCGTGTCATGCTGTTTGGGACAACTAACGCACCAGCAGTATTCATGGACTTAATGGATAGAGTCTTCAGGGCTTATTTGGATTAATTTGTCATTATTTTCATTGATGATATCTTAATCTATTCTAGGTCTAAGGACGATCATGCTAGACATCTTCGGATAGTGTTACAGACGCTTCGTGAGCACCAGTTGTATGCCAAATTCGAGAAGTGTGAATTTTGGCAGTGAGAAGTGTAGTTTCTAGGTTACGTGGTGTTAGAAAGGGGGATAACAGTGGATCCTGCCAAAGTTTCAGTAGTGGTTGAGTGGGGACAACCTACTTCACCTACCGAGATTCAAAGTTTCCTCGGTTTGGCAGGATATTATCGTCGGTTCATCCAGGGGTTCTCCAAGATAGCTAAACTACTCACGCACCTAACTAAAAAGGGTATACAGTTCGTGTGGGATGAGCATTGTTAGCGAGCTTTTGAGGAGCTCAAAAGGAAGTTGACTTCTGCACCGGTTCTTGTTACTCCATAGAGCGGGATCGAGTATCTTGTTTACACGGATGCTTCGTTACAGGGTCTGGGATGTGTTTTGATACAGGAGGAGTGACCGATTTCTGATGGATCTCGGAAGCTTAAGCCTCATGAGCTTAATTATCCAACACATGATTTGAAATTGGCAGCTGTGGTCTTTGCCTTACGCATTTGGAGGCATTATCTGTTAGGTGAGTCCTTCAGATTATTTAGTGATCACAAGAGTCTGCAGTACTTGTTCACTCAGCGGGAGCTGAATATGAGATAGCACAAATGGTTGGAGTTTGTAAAGGATTATCATTTTTCTATACAGTATCATCCAGGGAAAGCGAATGGGGTGGCAGATGCACTCAGTCACTGACCTGTTGGTAGTCTTTCTGCTTTGTTCACCACTGAGTGGAATGCTTTGAAGAGTGTAGATGAGTTGTCAGACTCTTTTATGGCTTGTATGGTGGTTACACCTTCCATCATTCGCAAGGTTTTGCAAGCACAACTCATCGATCAGCAGTGTATCGACAAAGTTGCTGAGATAGCTTCTGGGGAAGTTCTATTTTACTATGTTGGGACTGACAGAGGCTTGAGGTACAAGGGATGTTTAGTAGTACCTTCTGCTGATAATTTGAGGAAGGATGTGATGACTGAGACTCATTACTTTGAGTTCTTTGTTCATCCAGGGGGAGACAAGATGTATCAGGATATAAAGCGGCAGTTTTGGTGGGCAGGTATGAAGAGGGACATTGCTCTTTTTGTTTCTCAGTGTAGTACTTGTCAGATGGTTAAGATTGATCATCAGAGACCGCCAGGAGCTCTACATCTACTACCGATACCGGAGTGGAAATGGGAGAGTATTTCTATGGATTTTGTGGAAGGATGGCCAAATTCTTTCAAGGGGCATAATTCCATATAGGTTGACTAAGTCAGCTCATTTCTTGCCTATTTGCACTGACTACACTTCGGAGCAGTTGGTAAGGCTTTACATTTCAGAGATTGTGAAGCTACATGGCATTCCATTGTCTATTATATTGGACAGGGATTCGAGCTTAGTATCTGGATTTTGGAAGAGCTTTCAGCAGGCTTTGGGTACGGAGTTACATCTTAGTACTACTTATCATCCTTAGATTGACGGACAGACAGAGAGGGTGAATCAGATTATGGAAGATATGCTTCGATCATGTGTTCTTGATTTCAAGAGCCATTGGGAGGATTACTTGCCACTTGTGTAGTTTGCGTATCATAATAGTTTCCAGAAGACTATTGGTATAGCACCATTTGAGGCATTGTACGATCAACCGTGTCGATCACCTGTTTGTTGGATGGAGGTTGGAGAGAGTCGATTCTTGGGTCCTGAGTTCATCAAGGATACTTCGGAGAAGATAGCTCTTATTAGGGATCGCATGCGTACTGCTCAGAGTCGGCAAAAGAGCTATGCTAATCGTCGCACTCGTGCTTTGGAGTTTCAGGTTGGGGATCAGGTTCTACTCAAACTGTCTCCTATGAAAGGAGTCATGCACTTTGGGAAGAAAGGGAAGTTGTCACCGCGGTTTGTCGGTTCATTCATGATCACGGATTGCGTTGGAGCTATTGCTTATAGGTTAGCACTTCCGGATACTTTGGATCGCATTCACAATGTGTTCCATGTTTCCATGTTGCAGAAATTTCTATGAGATAAGGATCGGTATCAGTATATCGATATTGGGGGGATTGAGTTGCAGCCGGATGCAACTTATTTGGAGCCATCGTGTCGTATTGTCGACCGTAGGGATCAAATCCTTCGTAATAAGGTTATCCATTTAGTTCATGTGCAGTGGAGTCATCACAATGAGGCTGTGTCCACTCAGGAACGGGAGGATGTCATTCGCTCATAGTTTCCTGAATTATGGGACGAAGGTAAGAGCGAATTCCGAGGACAGAATTCCTTTTGTTTGCGGCCGGGGGGGGGGGGGGGAAGAATGTAATACCCCCAATTTAAAAGGACAGTCTTGGAATTTTATTATTTTATTTAATTGCATTTTTATTTAGTTAATTGTTTTAATTACTTGTTAAATTGCTCGTTTTTGTGAATTAATTATTTTATTTTAATTATTTATTTTAATTGTGTTTTGGGTTGTTTTATTATCTAAATTGTATTCTTAAATTTTAGTATTTACGTGCTTTGTGATTTAAATGTAATTTAGCTGTTTCATTTTTAGGGTTTCTAGTTGTCTTTAATTAAATCACGTCACGGGTTTTAGCCGACTTAGGGATGTTTTTATATTAGAATTAAGATAGTGGTGTGAAGCCTATATATATACATATTATACGTTGGTTTAGGGTTACAAACAAAACCCAAGTCACCATAGTCACGACTGTAAAACAGAGAGATACACAGAGAGCAACAGAGAGAATTCTGAGAGTTTAAAAGGGAGCTTTAAGGAGAAAGGAACGGGGTTGCTTCTAGGTTGAACCAAGAGCACCAGAGGAGTGGAACGGTAGTCTAGGACGTTGTCGAAAACTTTAGAGATAGTGGATTATAGTTTCAAAATCTGAAACTGCAGGCAAGTCTCTATTCTTCTCTTTCTCGTTAATTCGTGTTCTGTGCATGCCTAGTTAAGACTCCAGAGGTTAATCAAAGATTAAAATAGATGAAATAAATGTTATGATTCATCCTGTATGCATGTTTAAATCAGTTTTTAGTTCCATCGTATTAATCTGTCTTGGTGTTGCTTAAAAGTATTAACAGAAATCTTGTTACCGATTGTTTTCAAATCTGGTGTTAAATTCTTATTGTGATCGTATATCTATGTTGGAGGATTAGTCTGAGACATTAAACAAGCTCTAGAATAAGTACTTAAAACAGTGTTTAAATTCACCAAATTAATCTGTTGTGGGTTGCTTACAATTTCAGACTAAGTTTTTGTTATCAGTGCTTCTAAACCTATGTTCTATGCATGCTATCATTGCACATCAGTGATCTAAAATTTATCTAGAATTGAGTTTGAACCTAGAACAAAGATTTAAAAATATCACAGAGGCTCCGTTAAACACCGGAGTTGGAAGAAGACACAGAAACAGTCGACGGCGTCTAAGGGAGTGAGAGCAGGCTCAAAAAGGGAACAGAGCCGGCTCTGTAACCCTTAGAGTAGGCTCCCTGAGGTTGGAGCCAGCTCTTGGCAGCCTTAGAGCCAGCTCTTAGTTCCATAGAGCCGGCTCAATCAGATAAAAGAGCAGGCTCAATTTTTTTAGAGCCTGCTCTTGCCCAGTTTTTGCATACTGTAAGGTTTTGGTGCGTGGTTTGGACTGTGCAGTGTTTTGGCATATCTTCTAAACTGTACTAAATGTGTTTTGGGATTGTAATAGACTTATAAAGCTATGGAAAATATTAATCTAAAATTTAATTAAATCATGGAGTAACATACAGTTAAGGAAAAACTGGTATATTTGCATTGTTTTGCTAGTTTATGTTTCAGAACTTTGCAAGGTTTTATTATAGGATTTAATGATATATATAAATCATGTTTTATAGTGTTTTAAGTATGGTGACTTAATTAAACTCAACTATACTTAGGTTGGATTTAATTGGTACTTAAATTGTTATTAAATTGTACCAATTCATGGATTTTTTTGGAGGATTTACTAGGTTTATTTACTAGAGCTTAGCAAAATTGTTATATATGATTTAACTATATATAATCATATTTTTTTTTAGTATTATAAGTATAGAGAATTAACTAAAAGTTCCTATGCTTAGCTTGGGTATAATTAATACTTAAATTTGTGTTAACTGTATCAATTCATGGACTATATTGGAGGATGTAAACGCTTGAATTTAGTATAGCAGTTTACATTATTAGAATTAGATTGTGGGCTCTATATTGAAAGCCTGTTATATATATATGCATTAAATTTATGTTGTGTATATTCTGGAGTATAGTTGATGACTATTTGATTACTGTATTATCAACTACGTTAATTAGAGGATTATATGTACCGGTATGGGACGGTAACATACTAGGCATGGACTAGTTCAAACACTAAGTTCTACCTAACTTGGATTAAGGTATGGATTAATCATATAAGTTAAGTCCATCACCTACTTGTGTCATATCAATTAAGAATTGAATGACCTACTATGGTTTTAGGATGGATTTGTTATACATATATCAGACCACTACACAGATGGATGGTATTTTGTATTAGGAGAAGTACGGACTTTATATATATATTATATGGTGCCGTAGCATGAGCTTAAGTTTCATGACCATGGTTGGGGCACGTATATTGCCTAGGATGGATAACTGGACATAGGTGTTGTTCCCTGGTAGGTCTAGGTAGTCATGCCCACCTTCGGGTGCGTATTCGCATGTTGCCTTCTATTCAGGCTAAGACAGACTTACTGGACTAGCGAGGGTCCTATAGTGTGTACTATATATGAATATATGGACTACTCTAGATATTGTTGAGTCTTTCTAGGATGTATCTGCGTTTCGGATTACTGTTTGGATCGTAGGAGATCAGGATTTGCATGTGGGCCTGACCCATTCCTTTATTTTTCAGGTGCTTGGCAGTTCCAGAATTAGAGGTTGATCGTGTAGAGCAGATACAGACTTCCATTCCACCGACTACGTAGGACCACTCTCTATGTTTATCTTTATGTTTTATTTCCAGTTCGAGACTTTTTATTAGGGGTCCTCTAGAAGGATTCCCGAGTTGTATGGATTGGTGGTTTGGATTATCGGATTTAAAATATTTATAATTCAAGGTTTATTAATTTAGTTTCTTCCAGCTATTTAATTTTATTTCTTATTTCACTTTGTATTCCGTGTTCGATTTTAAATACTTTAATTGTTTGATATCCCTCAGGTTTGGGCTCGGACCTAATCAACCCGCGTCTCGCATCCGAGGGGTATCATAATTCTCAACTTCTCTAAGGGTGTCCTTATCTTTCAACACTGCCTGTAAAATATAAATAAGCCAATAAAGGGCTAACAAGAACAAGAAGTTGTTATAAGAGTAAATAGAGTCAGCTTACCAGTGAAGTCAATTTTGCCCCATTTGTGCTGCACCCTCGACTGTTTTTCTTCTTCACTAGTGTCTAGGTAAAATTCCCATCCGTCGCCTGATGCAAAGAAAAATTTCAACTGCCAGTCTCTGTCATACTGCAGAAAATCAAGGAGCAAAGCCCCTCTCTTTTTGTTATGAGCAAAGTTAATCCAGTCTCCACGCCGTTGCGTCGTAGGGCGATAACAAAATAAGAACTTTTTCAATGTCAAAGGTGGATTTCCACACAAGTACCAAAGAATTGTGCACCCGGTCACTATCCTCCAGGCATTGGGGGTAAGTTGACAAGGAGCGATAGAGAAAAATTGGAGTATTTCTTTAGCAAATTTGAGCAAGGGGAAATGCAGGCCACATTCAAAGGCAGTCTCAAAAAAACAAGTCTTCGTGCCTTGAGGGGCATCGCAAGACCTCTCATGAGGCTCTGCACGGTGGAGGACGATGTTTTCCAGAAAAGAGTGTCTGAGTTTTAAACGGGCAATGCTTTCACTTGTCATGGTAGAAATTGCCATCTCTGGTCTGACCGGAAGAGCTTTGCCGTTGATATCATGCTCAATAACATTTTGTTGAACAGGGGGTTGCATATCATCTTGTTGAACAAGGGTGTCCATATTATCAGAAGATCAACAAATAGAAAGAGAAAAATAAGATAACATACTAGGCTTGAAGATAGTTACAAGAGGGTTGTTTACTCTTTATAGGGAGCAACTCAAATTTTAAATTGCCACAACAGACTGAAAAATGACCGTTATGATATTCGTATTCTCTTACTCTTCTTAACTCGTAGCCTACATTTGCATCATTCTTATTTAAAGCATGGGTTGTAGCCTGTCTAAAGCAAAGAAAGAGTGCAAGACTTATTGCAGCCTGTCAAAGGCATACAAAGAGTAAAACAGACTAGTAATTTGCAGGCTACAAACAATAAGCCTTTGCAAGCCACACATACTTTATTACAAGCACAGTTGCTGCAAGTCATAATCTATAACTTACGGCATTACAAGCACATAAGTGCTTTATTACATACTAAAGAGAAAAATAAAGCCATGTTATTACAAGAGACAATCACAATAACAACGCGAGTGGCCTGCACACGCTTGTTCAACTATAACCAACTACACGCCAACTACACACGCGCTTGCATAAGCGCTTGTTCCGATTACTACAGGCGCGTTAAGCTACGTGATTATTTGGACAATGGACAACTTTGAACGCTGTATGGGTCTTTGTTTGATTACACCCAAGGCCTTTGTTGGGACAATCACGTTGATCCACGCCGTTGTTTGGACACTTCAACAAAAAACAACAATGAGACGCAAGAGAGAGAAAAAGACTACATACTTTATATTTAGTTTTAGATGGTCATCTATAAAGCATTATAACACACACGCTTGTTTGTTTATTTACTGGGCATGTTGTCTTGTTCAACTACAACGTGGGACTACAACGCACGTGGCTTACGCATGCTTGTTATCCTGGCATGTTGCACCAAGTATTTGTTCAGTTACACTATCACTAGGTTTTAATAGAAAGTAAAAGGGGGCCACATGTGCTCATGTGTAATCAATATGCATTACTATTTATTTATACTAAAAGTTCCTATACAAGACAAAAACAATATTAAATAAAATATAAATGTATAAATTAATATTGTTAAATATTAGTTAGATATAGTTTATATATATATATATTCTACGATTATTCTACTAACTAGTGTACCGAACAACTTACATTCTCTTAGTTTGAAATCCAGACATGAGAATGGGGGGCAACTGATGATATGGACTCTACAATCTAACACAGGCTCTATTAAACACAAGAGTCAAGGAGTTGGATAAGCTACAATTAATAAAGCGATGTGGATAAATAGTAGTTCTCCTATCCGTATGGAATAAGTAAAGGGAAATTAATTCCCTTGTTAAATACTACAACCTACCCTATAAAAAGGGTAGTCAGCCAATTCAAAAGGTATGACAAAAATCCCTAACAGAGTCTATTCATCTTTTTGGTCTTGTACTAACTTGGCCGTCGGAAACTCTTAGGCCGGTACCGCACCGGTGCCTTTCCGACGACTTTTTCTCTTCTCTACAGGTTGCGACGTCATTTCGAGTCGTGACAGAATCTTGCATCATAAAGATTTTTGTTAACTAAATTATATTTTTGGGTATTTGTTTGATTTTTGTAATTTCATTTATATTCACTACATACATTCTGCTCTTCTAAGAATTACAAACACTGTAAAATTACAAATCAAATTTGTTTACAAGTAGTTTCCGAATATATTCTAAAGAAAATATGCTCCATGAAACCAAAGATAGTTCTACGTATTTTACTAAATTAACTAACTCATATCTTATTAAATACAGATGACTACAATCTATTATTTCTCTTCATGTCTAAAATATTTAGTAATTATTTTATTAATATTATTTTTTTATATTATTTTTTATAATTTTTATTAATATTATATTATATTATTAGTAAAATAATGTTATAATCCAATTTCATAAACATTTAAATCGATTGAATATTTTCATTTTCCTCAAAAAAAATTTGTTGTGTTGAGAAGAAAATACTACTATACTAGCCATGCATTTAATTTTGAAGTACATGTGATATATAAAATTTGTTATTGCAGATTTTGTTGTAAAAATAAATCTGATCGAGTTGTAATTTTAAGTTCAAATTATGAGTTTGAGATTGGAAGCGGAATTGAAGAGTTGTTCTGATCAATAATTTGACGACTTCAAAAAAGGTAAGAACAATACCTTAGAAAGTTAGGTTAAAAGGTAAGGACACTTACATGCATTGCATGTTTTCAAAAATAAGCATTGCTGAAATTTTTCTAAATGTAAAAGTCTTCAGTTCAGATTTTGCCAACTTGAACCGGTTCAAGAGCAGCTGAACCGGTTCAAGTGTTAAAGATTCGTTTTTAAAAAACACACTACCAACTTGAACTAGTTCAAGTGCAGCTGAATCAGTTCAAGTTCTGCAGCAGTTTTTTGTAACTTTGTTTCCTACTCTGTTTCAACTTCCTATGTATAGACTTTCTTCAAAAACATTAAGCACCAAATTTACTTATTTTTCAAGTTCAAGGAAAAAGAATTTTAGATCACACTTTGAAGGGATGAAGACGCTTGCGGAGTGTTTTTGATCTACCAACAATCCTTCTACAAGGTTCGAGGCATAAGTCTGAAGTCGAGAACTATTGGACGGGAAGTCATAAAGTTAGGGACATTCAAAGGATTGAGTTTTGGTAGAGTGAAGGGGTTTGAGTCTGAGTCAAAGTTCGGTATACTTTGCTTCATACATAGTGGATCGATTTACGCTTGGAATAGCAGAGGTTTTCTAATTGATTTCCTTGTTAAAATTTGGTGTGTGTCATCGGGTGCACCAAATTGGTGTGATAGGAAATGTGGCCAAGTTTAAATTTATAGAATGTCACTACCATTACTAACTATTAATGTAGCTAGAGTGAGTAGGGGTCGTGTGATACCCCCGGATTTCCAGATGTGGGTTGGCTAGGTCAATGTGGTTTTAATATCCTCAGCAAGGATAAGGTTGAGCACTGGAAACAACAAAATCCTATCGCTCGTTATATTCATATTGGATTAGTGCAAAAGCAGGAACCTTTAAACGAACGAAGCTGTTTGTGACAGTCATTCCAGGTTTCAAAAATGCTACAATCAAACTTACTAAAGATGGTGGATCCGCGAGTTTGATTAATGAGAACATCTTTGCGTGGGATAATCCGAAAGAGATCTGGAGGAAACAAATCTCTTGCTGCGAGGCGATTTCTTGATGGTTCTTATTATAACCAAGAACCAGTTTTCTATTGTTGTGACGGACGCAGACTCTTCATCACTACAATCACTTGCTATTATGGATTCGAACGGATAACCAAGCCGTTAAGGATTTTCTGATAAATAAACGAAATTGCTTAGACGGCCGACAACCTATTCATCAACAGTGAAAGTGGTTCTGTGCTAGTGAAGTGGGAGATATGACGATAAGAGTCGATATCGTGACCGGTAAGGTTTCGAATACAGTTTACAGAGCTATTTTGTGCCATAGTTTGCATTGATGATATTATGGAGTTCATATTCATCAAGTGGAGGAGTACTAGCAGGCGACTGTGCATCGGCAATATCCCATTCAAGATTGAGTCGGTCTGCGCCCACGCCCGATTACCCGAGGATATCAAACCAATTAGTAATAAACGAACACAGAATATAATTAATAAAACAGAAATAAATAAATTGCTGAAAAGAAACTAAAACGATAAACCAAAAACTTTTATTGATTAACACAATCATCTGATACAAATCATCCTTCATCATATACAACTTGGAAATCCATACTACGTAGACCCCTATTTAAAACCAAACTGAAGATAACAAAACTAGGAAGAAAATCCCAGAAACCAAAATAGAATAGCAATCCTATGCAGTCGGAAGACTGAGTGACCATCTCTACTTAGCACGAACAAGCTCTAAAACCTGTAACTATCCGATACCTGAAAAAATAATAGTGGGTCAAGCCCACGAATAAGTTCTATCCTAAGTACAATCCAAACAGAGACCCGATACGCAGATACATCCTAGATATCTCAACCATATCTATATAGTCCGTAAAATATATATATCCACACTAAGGGACATTCACCGAGCTACAGTAGGGGTCTCAACCTGAATAAAAGGCAACATGCGAAAACGTACCCAAAGGTGGGCATGAATACCTAGACTTAACAGGGTACACCTCAACCTACTATAGCCAGCTACACATCCACTGCATATAAACACCCTAACCAACGATCCTGAGACTCAAGTGCATATCGCGGTATCATAAATACATATATAACCTCCATCCAAATACAATGTCGTGCTGGTCAACTATTCGTCACTCAGACACGAAATATAATTAGGATTTAAATGTTTTAATTAAATCTCTATCTTTCCCATTACAGAAATATAAACAACCATCCGTTATGTCGTTCAATTGTTTTAGTTGATAGGACATGCATCTATGTAAGATTTAACTATTTTAGTTAATCCATTCTGTATGTATGAATGGGTTAGAATTAGCGTTTTGATCTAATCCGTCCCTCCGTATACCACAATCCCATACCGGTGCATACCATGCATATGATCCGTAAATGATGTAACAACTCAATCAGTACATCACATAAATCTACATAATCCAAATAGTGGATAAAACAGAATTGAAATAGTACATCAACTATGATCCCAAAATACCATCCCTGTAATTGCTAAAACAGTTTAATAGTCCAGCAATAAAAATCCAAATCCATAATCCAAGTAATTACATAAACAATTTAATAATCCAGCAATTAAAATCCAAGCATTTAACCCAAGTAATTGCATAAATAGTTTAATAGTCAAGCAATTAAAATCCAAATCCATAGTCTAAGTAATTGCAGAAAACGTTACATTATTCTAGCAATTGCAATCCAACAGTAATAGTCCTTAGAGGGATGGGTGTAGGGGGTAAGAATTGTTTGAATATTTCGAAAATTAACATCCCGAAGAGCATGTATAGATAAAAGAAAAAGATCTATAAATGACCCAATCTTTTGCATTTAATATAATTTTTGTAAATCCTTATAATCCCATTAAATTGCTAAAATTTAGTTAAGCAATTAATCCGTCTTTTATCCGTTAACAGTAGAAAAAGTTTACTAATTTAATACTGTTTGTCCCACTGACTTAGAGGCTAACTATAATTAATCTAAGGTCTTAATAACACCCAAAATAAATCATTTAATCCCTCTGTGAAGTCCCAAAATTTTTAAAACAGTTCAATCCTCGCCCACCTCAAAACAGTGCGTCAAAAACAACATCAAGAAACAAGTTTGAGAGAGAGCCTGATCCATGGACCTTGGAGCTGGCTCTACATGTGTGGAAGCCGGATCCCACTTCTATGGAGCCGACTCTCACCTCCTCTGAGAGCCTCCTGCTCTGATCACTCCGTTTCAGCCCTTCTGCTCCATCTTGGGCCATTCCAACCCCTCTGTTCCTCTTCAATACTAAACATAGGAGTCTTATCTAATCCTAGTAGTGTCCCCATGGGTTGTTTCTAGTGATTAAAAGTAATTACAATAATTTCAACAATACTAGTTTAGCATGCTTAAAGAACAACACTGGAACTCAAACAAACACGAATTGAAACAAAGTGAATTGTAACACATACGGATCACCAATATAGCATATCTTATACATGTAAAACTCATTTAATGATTAATTAAACCCTAGAGACTATCTAGGTGCACAGAACACGAGCCAACGGAAAGAGGAAGAAAATAACTTGCCTCTACGGTTTTTAAATAAAAACCTTGTCGCCGTCTTCCTAGATTTTTCGACGACGTCCAATTCTCTATCAATCTCCTATTGCTCCACGTTCCCTTCTCCTAGGTCCATCCTTTTATCCACAGCCAAACCCTGACGGCAAAACTCTCTGTTTTCCTTACAATCTCTCTCTCTCTGTTTTCTCTTTATAACTCTCTGTTTGTGAACGAGTGTTTGTGAATGAAGTTTTATTTATTCCTAACCCTAAGCCGACATCTAATGATATATTTATAGGTTTAGGAAACTAAAACCCTAATTCTAATTTTAATCCCAAAAAGAAAAGAACAACCACAAAAGTTATAATCCAAGTCGGCTAAATACGTGAGAATATACAAGTAACCCTAAAATTATAACATATATTAAATTATGATAAACAATACCAGTTTAATTATTAATAAATACCAATAATTAAAACTACCCTATAAACATACATAACCATATATACATGTATATACTTCCATGGGTAAAAACTGTACCTATTTACATTATTCAAACAGTCCGTTAATCCTATCCAAGCTCAACCTCATTTTAAAGATAAATAAATAAAATAACACATTTAATTACACATTCAAATGCCACCTAAGCATATAATTCAATTAAAACAAATAATTCAATTAACCAATTAAACATTTAGACAATCAAGCAAATAGTCAAAATTGTAATTTAAAAACCTTTAAACAATTAATTAAAAACACTTAAGCACACACAAACAACTAAAATACAATAAAATAAAATAATTAATTGCCAAATATATCCTTTTGAAACTAGGGGTATTACATTCTTCCCCCCTAACAAAAGGAATTCCGTACTCGGAATTCACGAAACTCTGAATTAGGTTCATTAAAATTCATTTCCATTCCATTGTGGATGCTACCTCTGTGTAGGAGCTCCACTAAATTCCAAATCCTCCACGAAAAATTTATGGGTCTGATATAAAGGAAACACAAATAGTATACAACACGGAAGTTGTATTTTTACATAAATAATATAAAAATTGACCTTCCTCAATATCGCACTTTGCTTCTGATATAGAAGACATCCCAATCAACTGTTTCCAGATAGACAACGCTAATGTATGAGTGTAATGATTGACAAAATCATACTGCCACCTCCAAACGGCACGCAATCAATTACAAAGAAGAGTATTTCTCTCCGATATTTCCGTTAACGAAGCTAAGGTTTTATTGTACAACCCTCGCTACCATTACAAACCAACAGATATGAGGTATGCTTTATTAATAAAAAAAAACCTCAAACGTGGTCATACGAACCTTCTTGTGTCAACAATATGAGAAGTGAAATAAGCACTTCCAACTTTTCATAAAAACCTAGGATATCCATCCCAAGTATCTCTTCCATGATCAAATATATATTCTCAATCCAATCCTCCATCTAGAGATATGAAGCACAGCTATACCTCCGTTATCAGTGCAATGTAGAACTGATACGAAGTCCAAAAGTGAATATTACGAGAATTAATGTTCATCAACAAACGTGCTCAATCCACCATTCTTAACCCATATGGAATTAAAATTCCAATAAATGTCGATATTCTCGACTACCCATCCACTCCTGATGAGTTCGACACCCCTTGTCTAACAGGTGTTACTTATATAGAAAGTTATTTACATGTCTCTTTCCAAACCTGTTCACTAGAACTGACATTTAATGTCTTGCTGTTCCTTATAATTGTTTGAGTGCATCGAGAAAATCATTCACAAAATCAACGAATCCTCCTCCAGTACCGTAAGCTCTATCTAAGTAAGGTAACCCCTCCACTAGGGTTAGCTTTCATATTTGGAGTTAACCTTCTTTAGTACCTTGGTAATAGAAAGTGTCTTTATTATACAAGCTATAAGTTTCACCGATTTCTCAACAACCATCCGAAGGTTTAATTACCATCTCGGTTGTTAAGAACATCCACTTCCATACTCCCTTCCATCAGACAGAACTTAATGTAAAGTGTTAATCACCACTTAGATGCAGCTAAGTTGTCTCGTAATCCACTCTATCCATATGAACTGATGTTTTACTAGTTTTGAAAGAAACCATTATTGAGCTGATTAATTTAAACCCTAACCAATATCCTAACCAGATTCCTGACCCTTTTGGAAAGTCAGCAATCCTCTAAACTAAATTCGTGAAAATACTCTATCATTTCCATCACAGTATAGAGAATGACTACAAAGATCCTGTAATCTCGAATGGTCCAGCTTGAGTATATTAGAAGTGGTGTCAAAATCACTACGTCCCTCTGCTTGCCAATCCTCTAAACAACTGCTTCGTACTATGAAGCATTTTATATTGCATCGAGATGAATAAAGAACTAAGAGATGTGAATCTCAGTCCTTATATCCGCCTTCCCGTTTGTCTACAGAAAGTACCAACTGGTCCGGTACCACCAGCTTCCGTCTGCACCCATTGCTTGCATCGAAGCATTGTCAAAAGCTAACCCTGCAACTATATCTATGCATCACTAGTTAGTGATAAACTTACCGATAATAAAATTAACTGGTAATTCTTTTCACAAATAGTCAGCTAGCTATGACTTTTCCACACACACCGTGCACCTCTTCCTTATGATAAGTGATCGGTCTCACCATCCTATCTTCGACACACCCTACCTTTGTAAAATAAGTAGTGTCAATTTGACTCCTTGTCCTGCTTCCAAGGAATATGGAACTTTTCCCATCCTCCATAGAGTCATCAGTGTTGTAGTAACAGCTAATTATTGCGATTACGACTCTAAAAAAAAATTTCCACATTTTATACAGTGTAAAAACTTTGGTTCCTCCTCCAAGTGCAATACCAACAACTCCTCCAAATGACACCCTCGTAAAATAATGTCTAGATCACGAATAGACTGATAAAGCTTTCATCAGTCCACTATCCTCCCTCGGCGTCATGCTAATAAGTACCTACCAGCATGAAATCCTCCATCCGAACCATAATAGCATTACAATGATCTTTACCTACCACATCCTCACGAATCCCCAAAGCATTAACAATCACCATTATTATAGCGTTGTAAAAATGAATCCCTACCTAGCATAGAGCATATCAAACTAATCTTTTTAGATTATTTGACTCGTGTTGATAATTTAACTATCCCATCCTAAATAGCATACCATATTAACGCATATCTAGGTCCAATAGATTGGCTAGAAGTTTGTATTTCTACCCAATACTATGACCATACATTCACAAATCCTAGCGTACATAGCGCTATTACCCATATCATCAAAATAATAGTTGGTTGATCACATACTTGTGTCCCCAACCAATCCATACTCCCAATCCAGACTAATTAACAAAAATGAAACACGAAATAACAAAACCGAAACACATAACAATCAAAAATGAAACATGTAGATACACACAATACACAAAACAACCAAAATATAATTCTACTTAAGCCATACTCCATTCCAGAGAAGAAAACCTCCTTTGAACTCAAGTTGCCAAATTATGTCACAAAAGTTCATTCCATAGTTTCGTTGGTAGTCGTCTAACCTTGAAACCTATCCGCTAAACATAGCTTAACTGCACAATTGTTTGCTTAAGCAAATATCCAAAGGCTTAACCCTCATCCTCCTTATACGCGGAATGCAAACCGTCGATTGTGACTTTACAAAGCAACTTAGAACGTCACAACCTAATCCCCATATGCTCCGAAATGTGATATAAAATCACGTCTTCGTTCTGATAAGAACTCCATCAATTCTGACCCTCCTGAAGAGTACTTCTCCAATAACTCCCCGAGAGACGATACGAAACTTTAACTATATGTAGATTGGTTCACCCCAACCCTATTAGTATCATTCACTATACTACTGGTGAATGAGAACACACTCGTGCGATCCTTCATCCTCAAACTTCAATATCCCTTTTCTTGGATACACCGAAATCTCCTCCATTAGGATCCTCTTCAGACTCCTACTCTTCATTTGTCTCTTTTTTGAGAACAACTGAAGTTGTGTTAACCCCGATATGCGGTGACCTAACACCTATACCTTACTCCTTCCTTGGCATATACTTTCTAAGTAATGCCAACCTCGGAACTACTTTTGATCCTAAGTTCTACTTCTGGCAACGAACTCAACAATGTACACTATTGCTCCTTTAGGTCCGTATTGCTTTCGCTGTGAACCCCATCCTCCTCCTAGTGTAAACCATTCCATAACTATGGAATATAATTGTCATCAGCTACCCTTAACGAACCGTAAAGAGAGTACAATGGATCCTAATATGGCTCTAAATTTTTAAGAGACGCAACGCGGAAGTCTTATAACGAAAACACTCCTAATGACACTAAAACCTGGAGTGCTCTAATACCAATTGTGATACACCCAGATTTTCGGATGCGAGTTGGCCAGGCCCACGTCCGATTACCCAAGGATATCAAACCAATTAGCAATAAACGAACACAGAATATAATTAAGAAAACAAAAATAAATAAATTGCTGAAAATAAACTAAAACGATAAACCAAAAACTTTTATTGTATAACACAATCATCTGATACAAATCATCCTTCATCATATACAACTTGGGAATCCATATTACGTGGACCCCAATTTAAAACCAAACTGAAGATAACAAAACTAGGAAGAAAATCCCAGAAACCAAAATAGAACAGCAATCCTATGCAGTCGGAAGAATGAGTGACCGTTTCTGCTCAGCACGGACAAGCTCTAAAACCTGCAATTGTCCGATACCTGAAAAAATAATAGTGGGTCAGGCCCACAAACAAGTTTTATCCTAACTACAATCCAAACAGAGACCCGATACGCAGATACATCCTAGATGTCTCAACCATATCTATATAGTCCGTAAAATATATATATCCACACTAAGGGACATTCACCGAGCTACAGTAGGGGTCTCAACCTGAATAGAAGGCAACATGCGAAAACGCACCCCAAGGTCGGCATGAGACCTAGACCTAACAGGATACACCTCAACCTACTATAGCCAGCTATGCATCCACTACATATACGCACCCTAATCAACGATCTTGAGACTCAAGCTCATATCACGGTATCATAAATACATATATAACCTCCATCCAAATATAATGTCGTGCTAGTCAACTATTCGTCGCTCAGACACGACATATAATTAGGATTTAAATGTTTTAATTAAATCCCTATCCATTCCATTACAGAAATATAAACAACCATCCGTTATGTCGTTCAACTGTTTTAGTTGACAGGACATGCATCCTTGTAGGATTTAATTATTTTAGTTAATTCATTCCATATGTATGAATGGGTTAGAATTAGTGTTTTGATTTAATCCGTCCCTCCGTATACCACCGTTCCATACCGGTGCATACCATGCATATGATCCGTAAATGATGCAACAACTCAATCAGTACATCACATAAATCTACATAATCAAAATAGTTGATAAAACAGAATTGAAACAGTACATCAACTATAATCCCAAAATACCATCCCTGTAATTGCTAAAACAGTTTAATAGTCCAGCAATAAAAATCTAAATCCATAATCCAAGTATTGACATAAACAATTTAATAATCCAGCAATTAAAATCCAAGCATTTAATCCAAGTAATTGCATAAACAGTTTAATAGTCTAGCAATTAAAATCCAAATCCATAGTCCAAGTAATTGCAGAAAATAGTACATTATTCTAGCAATTGCAATCCAACAGTAATCCAAGTAATTGTAGAAAAGGTTTAATATTTCGACAATTAGCATCCCAAAGCATTTATAGATCAAAAAAAAATACATAAATGACCCTATCCTGTATTTAAAATAAGTTTTATAATCATCCTAAATCCCATTAAATTGCTAAAATTTAGTTAAGCAATTCATCCGTCTTTCATCCGTTAACAGTAGAGAAAGTTTACTAATTTAATACTGTGTATCCCACTGACTCAGAGGCCAACTATGATCAATCTAAGGTCTTAATAACACCCAAAATAAACCATTTAATCCCTCTGTGAATTCCCAATACTTTCAGAATAGTTTAATCCTCGCACACCTCCAAACAGTGCGTCAAAAACAACATCAGTAAACAAGTTTAAGAGAGAGCCTGCTCCAATACTTTGGGAGCAGGCTCCAATCATCCTGGAGCCAGCTCCAAGGACCTTGGAACTGGCTCTACATGTGTGGGAGCCGGCTCCCACTTCTATGGAGCCGGCTTTCACCTCCTCTGAGCATTCTGTTTCAGCCCGTCTGCTCCATCTCCGGCTATTCCAACCCCTCTGTTCCTCTTCAATACTAAACTTAGGAGTCGTATCTAATCTCAGTAGCATCCCCATGGGTTGTTTACAATGATTAAAAGCAATTACAGCAATTTCAACAATACTAGTTTATCATGCTTAAAGAACAACACTGGAACTCAAACAAACACAAACAGAAATAGAGTGAATTACAACACATACAGATCACCAATAAAGCATATCTTATACATATAAAACTTAGTTAATGATTAATTAAACCCTAGAGACTATCTAGGTGCACAGAACATGAGCCAATGGGAAAGAGAAAGAAAATAACTTGTCTCTATGGTTTTTGAATAAAAACCTTATTGGCGTCTTCCTAGATTTTTCGACGACGTCCAATTCACTGTCAATCTCCTATTGCTCCACCTTTCCTTCTCCTAGGTCCATCCTTTAATCCGCAGCTGAACCCTGACGGCAAAACCCTCTATTTTCCTTACATTCTCTCTCTCTCTATTTTCTCTCTATAACTCTCTGTTTGTGAACGAGTGTTTGTGAATGAAGTTTTATTGATTCCTAACCCTAAGCCGACGTCTAATGATATATTTATAGGTTTAGGAAACTAAAACCCTAATTCTAATTTTAATCCCAGAAAGAAATGAACAACCCCAAAAGTTATAATCCAAGTCGGCTAAATACGTGAGAATATACACGTATCCCTAAAATTATAACATATATTAAATTATGATAAACAATACCAGTTTAATTATTAATAAATATCAATAATTAAAACTACCCTATATACATATATAACCATATATACATGTATATACTTCCATGGGTAAAAATTGTACCCATTTACATTATTCAAACAGTCCGTTAATCCTATCCAAGCTCAACCTCGTTTTAAAGATAAATAAATAAAATAACACATTTAATTACACATTCAAATGCCACCTAAGCATATATTTCGATTAAAACAAACAATTCAATTAACCAATTAAACATTTAGACAATCAAGCAAATAGTCAAAATTGTAATTTAAAAACCTTTAAACAATTAATTAAAAACACTTAAGCACACACAAACAATTAAAATAAAATAAAATAAAATAATTAATTGCCAAATATATCCTTTTGAAACTAGGGGTATTACAGATCGTCACAAGGGAAATGAATGGTACTTTAGAATCAATGTTAGATTAGTAGGTCGAATGATCAAAAGAGGGTTTGTTGGTTTATTTATACTACAATTTAAAATAAAGTAATGCAATGTAAAACAACTAAGTAAATGAGGTATAGAGAATGAGAGAAGAGTCTTGGTGCATAGAGTGCACCACTAAGCGTTATCTTCCTAGACATTCAATATTTGATTAATTAGGGGAATTATGTGATGTAAATGAAAGTGTGTGCCATTAATTGAAATATTAAACATGAATGGCTAAGTAAGCATACATTGTCTAGTCAATCTAGTGAGTATCACAACATATCAAATTAATCCATTAATTCTTCCATAAGCCCATAATTAATACATACTTAATAAACTAGAGAAATATACCACTTGCATTTATAAGCATGGAACATCAAATAACAAGAATGGATTGTCCACCTATCTAAGGAAGTAAGGCAATTACACTACAACTATACTAATGACATAAAAAGTAAACTAATTAAACTAAAGAGGTGGTACAATCCATCAAGAAATAAGTATGAACCATTAAATAAATCACAAGAGTAATCAATTTAAGCACTATGCCTTGACCATCACTAGATTCATAATATCAACACACATAGACATGCATCAATGTCACAAAATCTAGAGATAAACACATGAACATTTATTCTAGCATACATAGACATATGAATAGAATTAAATGATCAATTAGAAGTATTAAACTACACAAATTATATGGAAACAAGATTTATATATATAAAAGGTCAAGATAATAATTACAACACAAATCCCTATTAATTACAAACATCAAAGTCTAAGAGGCATGCTTAGGGCTATCTCTAACCCCAAAAGAATGGTTTAGCCACTCATTGATGTTGTCATCCAACCCTCAAGGGTTATCTCCATGGTAGAATCCATCCTCCTCTTCTTGTGCTACTGGTAGAAATCCTAGATGAGTGGAAAAACTTTCCCAAATTGTATGTTTTTCTCTCTAATCTCTAGCCAAATCTCTCTCTCATTAACCAACCTCTCTACTAAAAATGGCCAAATTCCTTATATAGGTAGCTCAAATGTCACACCCAATGATCAAACCTCGTGCACTAGGACCTCTAAATGATTGCATCACG
>NW_026775578.1:52521414-52538605 GCF_030987335.1 Cornus florida
TTATAAAGGAACATTAGCTAATGTGGTATGAACGCATATTTTCAAAAGAGAGGTTTGGGTGTTTGTTAGGGACAATATTGTATGACCGGTATGTTTGTTTGAACTTTTTAAAAAGAAAAAAACATTATACATAAGACGGTGAAGAAGGTTAATTAGCTTTAAATTCAGATTAAAGGAATTTATTTATCTACTTATTTTTATATATTTTAGTCCTATTTTTAATCACCTTTCTGTCAAAGGTTGTAATGTGAAAGAAGAGATTACTATCACCAAAACATGACTAGGTTGCAACTACTAATTTTGAGTCTTTGGCAACTAAGATTCAATAGTTCCAATTGAAACTGAACTATCTTTCAGCATTTGTTAATTCTACAGTTACATTGTAAAATGAAGAGCAAAAGGTTAATATATATATATATATCTAGAACATTTTTTTTTTTTTTTGGGTTGAAACTGAAAGCTATTCTAAACTCCATGGATGTTACATAATTTTGAGTAAACCACATAAATTTATATATTACTCCTTGTGTTTTCATTTTCTTTAATGTTAATTTTTCTCAACATACACTTCTCTAACGCTTTGTTTGGTAGAAAAGAAGAAAAATTAGATGGAATGGAGAGAAGAAGAGATAAATGAGATTTTTGTAAGGAAGAGATTATGTTCTAAACTCTTTTTGTTTATTTGGATGGAATTAATAGAAAAGAATAAGATGATACCTTATTTTGTTTGTTAGGATAGAAGAGAGAGGGTACGCCTTTTTTTTTTTTTTTTCTTCTTTTTCTTTTATTTTATTTTATTTTTTATTTTTTATTTATATACATTGAATAGCCTTGCCTGTTTTCTTTTGTATCTTCTGTCCATAATTGAAGGAATGAACATCTGTCATCATCCTTTCTCCCAAACGAAGAACATTTCTTCCACCCTTATTCCTTAATTCTTTGTACCAAACGGAGCATAAATAAAGCGGCATAATTTTTCTCACATACACTTAAATAAAGTAACATCAAGATATCACCAAATGGATTTTAGATAATTTACAATTGCGTAACGCGTTTTTTTTTTTTTTTCTTTTTTTTTTTTCATATATGAGTGAAATATGATATCATTAAATATAATGATGTCATCATGACAAGATTTATTATATGTATAGTGTAGTGAATACATAAGCCTTAGCAAGGGCGGATCTATGTACAAGTCAGTGGGATCCTCACTGAATTTTTTTACTTTTAGTAATATATCCCATTATTTTATTTATTTTGATATATATATTTATAAAATTACACAATCACCCCCACTAAAATTACTAAAAAAATTACACTATCACCCCCTCTCACAAAATTTTCTAACTCTGTCCCTAAGCCTTAGTACTGTGGCACAGTATTTTTGAGAGGATGTGTTTCATCTAGTAAATGGAACAATGTGTCAGCTAGAAACTTAAAAAAAGAATATATATTTTGGGGTCTTCATACTAGCTAGAGATATAAAATGTATCCACATCATCTCATCATGTATATTAATTTACTTGTAAAAGATATGAAGCAGATAACTACAAGTATATTCTTCTTTCATATGAATTATATTCTATTTTACTGCAATTGACTGAGTTTTTTATTAGAGATAATTTAGAACTGTTTTAAAACTTAGCTGCTCCTTTTTATCTTTCATATATATATATATATATATATATATATATATCCACCTGCTTCATTGGACCTTGAAGCTAGCTACCAAAACCACCATTAAAATGTCAAAAAAATGAATCAATATTATATCAATCTTGTTCACAATCATGTGATAAGTTTCTAAACTATTTAATTATCCTCCATACACACACACTTCAATAGAAGTAGGAGGACAAAGTTTTTTTGCAGTATCAATCATATAATAAGATAATATGCTAATTTTCACAGATTTCCAAATCTCAAAAATCTCGAATCCAATGCGAAAATGACAATGATGGTTATGTAATTAAAAAAATGAATTGAGAGGAAAAAAATAACCAGTGAGATATGAAATAAAACAATGGTTATGTAATTAAAAAATAACAGTTGAGCTATGAAAGGAAAAATGATAATGATGGTTTATGAAGATAATGTTATTATTGTCAATGAGGTGAAATAATCCTAGTATCATCAGTTTTACCTAACTACCTTCAGCTATACTGTCACTGCATATTGCATCACCCTATTTTTTGTCGCCATTTCCGCGGATTGTAGCTGCAGATTAGCTCTAAAAAAAAAATTCTGAAAGTAACATTTGCAGCACAAAATGCATTGGTGGCGACAATGACCAAAGGATATAACAAAAGAATTAAGGTGAGGCTTGGCTTATAATTGGGAAAATTTATGCTTCAATTACATCTATATATAGTTGCTTCTGTGGGTTTTAGGTAAATTTACCTTTTTGAAGAAACTTGACTCTCAAGAAAGGGAAGAGCATGCAAATTTACTTGAAGTTTTCTAAGTTTTTTAGTTTGATAAAGAAATTATTCAAAGAGTGCATAAATGATATTGAAAGTATAGAGGGAAGTGCATTTTTTTATTTTATTTTATTATTTTTTATCATTCCATGAGGTTGTTGATCATAAAAATTCATTGGATCATACCAATCTTATATATGCTATGTACTCATATTTGTATCATGATCACAATTCAATTATCAAGACTTGTATATCAAAACTTTCAAAGCCTAAAGACAGACAAACATGATCTGAAAAAAAGAATCTAAACTTCCAAAGAAGAAGTTAAAGAAGATTCTAAAAGGATAAGAGAAGTAAAATAAGAGAAATTGTTAGGCATGGTGATATAAAATTCTCAAAACATTCAAATTTTTTTTTTTTTCACAAGAAATTTAATATTTCAATCATAAGAATGTCAAGGAGGACTTGAGGTAATAGATGTCATGCCAATGGTGCACTCTTACTCAGAATTTTACTACAAGAACCTTAATTGAAAAACTTGTGATCGGATCATTCTGCCTACGCATTAAGGATTGAGTTTGTTCTAATACTGTTTGTAAAAATTTGGAAGCTTGTCATTCGACCCAAAAACTTAAGTTATTGAAGAATACTATTTGTATGCTCCTATAAGCAGGGATGGAGCCAGCGTAGGCCTAGGGAGCACGTGACGTGCCCCCTGGGCTCAGGCTAATGCACTAATTTTTTTTATACATTTAAGTACATAATTTATAAAATATTACTTTGTGCCCCCCAAAAATTTATTTTCCTTTCTAAAACACCCCTAAGCCTAATTTTTTTTAAAAAAATACATATAGGTATATAATTTTGTAAATTATTACTTTGTGGCCACCTAAAATTAAACCCGGACTCCGTCCCTGTCTATAAGCGTTAGATTTTTTTCATCTGAATCCGATACGAGACAAAAAAGCAATACTCTAACCGTTGGATTACAGGAGCCATGGCTCCAAAGGAAGCACTTTTTGAGAGAAAAGTTCTAATTTTACCGCAACTCTAGGGTCAAGACATAAAAACACTAGTCTTCTGCAAATTACAATAAGGGCTCAATCAATGCTTAGTCCAAAGTATTTTTAATCAAACAAAGATATAGTTTTATAAAACCTTCAACCTCTTGCCTCCATTAATAATTGAATTGGACTTCTCATAAAGTATGTATGTAATCATATGAAACACTCTACTCTGTCTTGGCTTTTTTTATTTGATATTCCTTGCCAATGACCTCCTCATTGGGGTACATGAATCAAGTACATGATGTGTCACTAAAAGCATATTTTTTTTCCTAAAAATTATTATTGTTTCCATGTGATTCATCAATACTTTGGAGAAAGTTTATATTGTTTTTTTCGAAAATTTACTGGCCAACTTGAACCGGTTCAATCACCCAGAACTGGTTCAAGGTCTCTTGATTCGTTATTGTACCTTACCTTCCTCATCTGTTTTATTCTTATTTGGTTTAAACTTTCTTCTTAAATCCTATACACGAATTTGACTTGATTTCCAAATATTCTTTGGTCTTCCAAACTTCTATATAATCTTTCTTTCATTCAACATTGAGGTATGGCTTTTAGGAACAAGAATTCATTATTTTGATAATACCTTTTGAGAGATATTGTTTAGAAAATCAAATCTGATTTTTCTGTTTTTATCTTAAGAACACACACATATATACGAGTGATTTAATTGTGTTATTCTCTATCTCATCAGAATTGGAGCATAATTGAAGATTCAAATTAAGATTCCTAAAAGCAGATCTATTTCTTATACATTAAATTCAGATCTTGAAGAAAAGGGGTGAAACGATCACACTTTGGAAGGGTCAAAGCATTGAAGGAGTGTTATTTGATCTACCAGCAATCCTTCTACAGAGATCAAGAGTAAGCCTGGAGTCAGGGTTGTTGGACGTGACGTCGTAAATCCGGAGATTGTCAGCAATTGGTTTTTAGTAGAATGATAGGGTGTGAGTCTGAGTCAAAGTTTAGTATATTCTGTTTCAAACATAGTGGATTGTTTTACTCTGGACTGCACAGTCCACAAGGTTTTTCCTATAACAATTGGTTTATTATGCCAATTGGGGTTTCTTCACAAAAAATTCTGGTGCAATCTCTCTAACTTTACTTACTTTATTTTTCAGTATTTATCTTTGTGATTGTGGATGTTTAATTAATCATATTATTTAGGTAATTTAATTAATCACATAAATTGAACAAGTTAACTTATTAATCTCATCTAGATTATTAAATGAGTTAATTACAATCAAATCAACTAATAACTTTCGCACCGCGTAACTCACAAACAATGTATAAATTATATTGAAAGTATAGAGGGAAGTGCAATTTTTATCATTCCATGAAGTTGTTGATCATAAAAATTCATTGGATGAGACCAATCTTATGCTATGTACTCAGATTGTATCATGATCAGAATTCAATTATCAAGACTTGTATATCAAAACTTCAAAGCCTAAAGACAGACAAACATGCTCTATAAAAGAGAATCTAAACTTCCAAAGAGGAAGGAAGTTAAAGAAGATTCTAAAAGGATAAGAGAAGTAAAATAAGACAAATTGTTAGGCAAGGTGATATAAAATTCTCAAAACATTCAATTTTTTATTATTATTATTTTTTCACAAGAAATTTAATACTTCAATCGTAAGAATGTCAAGGAGGACTTGAGGTAATAGATGTCATGCCAATGGTGCACTCTCACTCAGAATTTTACTGCAACAACCTTAACTGAAAAACTTGTCATCGGATCATTCTATCGATACATTAAGGATTGAGTTTATTCTACGCTTTTCATTTGACTCAAAATTTTAAGTTATTAAATGGTACTGTCTATATACCCTTATAAGCAGGGATGGAGCCCACGTAGGCCTAGGGGGTATGTACCCCCCCCCCCCCCGGCCCAGGCTGATGCACTAAATTTTTTATACATTTAAGTATATAAATTATAAAATATTACTTTGTGCCCCCTTAAAATTTATTTTCCTTTCTAAAACACCACTAAAACTAAAGCCTGGCTTCGTCTCTGCCTATAAGCTCTAGACTTTTCCCATCTGGATCCGATACGAGACAAAAAAGCAAAACTCTAACAGTTGGATTGCAGGAGCCATGGCTCCAAAGGAAACACTTTTTGAGAGCAAAGTTCTAATTTTACCACAACTCTTGGGTCAAGACATAAAAACACCAGTCTTCTGCAAATTACAATAAGGGCTCAATCAATGCACTGTCCAAAGTTTTTTTAATCAAACAAAGATATAGTTTTATAAAACCTTCAACCTCTTGCCTCCATAAATAATTGAATTGGACTTCTCATAAAGTATGTATGTAATCATATGAAACACTCTACTTTGTCTTGGCTTTTCTTATTTGATTTTCCTGGCGAATGAACATCTTCTGTATGCCTCCTCATTGGGGTACATATATGAATCAATTACATGATGTGTCACTAAAAACATTTTTTTTCTTTCTAAAAAATTAATATTGTTTTCATATGATTCATCAATACTTTGGAGATTATAATTATAATAAGAAAAGGACTGTGGATTTTTGGATTAATTGTGACAGCTATAGTTTTACTAAAATAATGGGCATTGAGCAATCTGTTCAATTGGACGGTGCTATGTGTAGCATACCAATTCTAAGTCAAATTAAGTTAATTTCCTAAGTAATATTATTGCTAAATTAAGTCATCTATAATATTAATTATTAATTCAAGTGACCCTCCGAAATGTAGTGCAGTGGTACAAACATCAATGACAGCAGCAGACACGCCTTACTGTTAAATAATCACAGTTGTTTTTAGTGTGTGTGTGTGTGTGTGAGAGAGAGAGAGAGAGAGACAGAGAGAGAGAGAGGGTTTGAATAAAGATCAGTAAAATATTAGGTAATTCATGTCTTGCACTGTTAGTGGATTGATTATGCAACATAGGCCACGCCACAGCTTTAGAGGATTGCATTTTTAACTGAAAGGACAGAAAAATTAATGTAAATTTCGAACAAAATATTAGCATAAGCAAATTATTGCTTGATATTATGTCCATGTTGAAAGGTTAGTGATGCGAAAACAAGTACACTTGACTCCTTCCTCCCCACCCCTGTGTGAAATATATATATATATATATATATATATATATATATATATATATATGAGTCAGCCAATCATCTCAGATAATAAACAAAAATATATATATATATATATATATATATTACTTTCGTCTCATAATAGTTGTCCTCTTCAAAAACCTTAACTTATAATTTTTGAGTCAAAATTATCAAAGTACACATCTAATATGGGATATAGGTAATATATAAGTATATAAAAAGGAATATGACTAAAAATGAAATCAAATGATTCAAAAATAAAAAGTGATAGTGAGTCAAAATTTTCGAATTGAATAATTAATATGAGACGGAGGGAGTATAATAAATTCATGTTTTACAATAATGATTACACACAGTAGTTGAAAATCACCTTAATTACAATGTTAAAGCCACAGGACCACATGATTTTGAAGTTAGGACCAATTACTAGAAAGTGAATGGCAAACATGAAATTTCATCACTTAAAATTAAAGCAGTCATATTTATCAAAAAAATAAAAAAAGCTAGCGCAGTCACACATCTAACATCAACAACGAAGGTTACTATAATTAAGGTCATTTTTTACCATGGTGTGTAATTAAGACAAACTCAATAGATGCGAATGTAATCTACTCATAATGAATTAATGTGCTGCATGAACCTTAGTTTTTCATAATTAGCACTTTTATGGTAAACCCTGGCAAAATACAATCAATCTAGTAATAATTTAAAAAAATTAAAAAAAACCTAAACATACACAATACAAAACATAGAGATTTTCGTTTCTTTTTTTTTTTTTTTTTTTTTTTTTTTCCCTAATTGTATATTCACACACACATGTCTTGACGGAGGCTCGAGCACCTGACCTCTCTTTAAAAAATAGGGGTTTGGTTCTGCTAGGTCACTGACCTTTTGATAAAACATAAAAATTTAACGTCATAAAGCTTTACATAATTTTACGTTCACAACAAAAATTGATCAATAAGAAGATTTTACTACGTCAAGAAGAATATAATATATACAAGAGTCTTTCAAACTCTAGTTCCATTATATTTTTTTATCTCTCTATTTGAGGATTCTTATTTTTCGATAGATACTAGAATCCGAATTCAAAACCGACCACCGAACCAAAAGATAATTCAACTCACAACTCAACATAGAGCGCGGATGTTATATCATGAGATGCAATTTTTACATCCTATTAACACTTTCATGCTATTTTTTTTTAACATCATAAGGTGCATCTAACTCGTGATGAGCACCAAACACTTTCTGTTCTACAATTTTTTGTCAATGCTTTTAGCTTTGTTGGATGTGAGAATCAGAAGAAAAAAACCAAAAAAACGCACGCTAGCTCATGATTCACCAATCGTGAAGTCAATGTATAATATAAAAGCTAATATATATATATATATATATATTAAATAATAATGTAATGTAGGGAAACATATATGGAAATAAATTGGAATATATTATTATATTCTAGCTGTAGTACTTTTACAGAAATGCTATTTTAATATATATTGACTAGAGTATTTTTTTTATTTTTGTAAACAATTTTGCCAAGAAAGTGTTTATTTAATGATGAAAACGGGTAACATGAGATTATAGGTCTAAAATAGACACCAAAGATGGAAAGGATGCAAATAAATAAATTGAATTAGCATCGCTTTTCTGATATGCAAATAAATAAAGGAAATCATAAATTACAATGTGATAACACTTGAGCCAATTAGTTTGAATTTCAATTCTTTTTTTTTTTTTTTAAATTAATTGAATTAATCTCTCTTACTACCAATCACTTATGACGGAGTAATACTACAATGCTCGTTTTGTTTTTGAGACGATTTTCCTAACAAATTTTATTTTTAATTTTTTCATTTTGAAGTGTTTCTATTAATGATTGACATTTCAGTCGATCATAAAAATCAGTACAGTTTACGTTAGTATTGTTAATATATTTTTTGAGATATAATATTAAATGAATTGAAAATTTTAACTTAATTTGAGTTTGACTTCTACTTTGAAGCACCAATAGATGTCAAGTTTTAGAAGGTTAGGATGCTATTGGCTTTATTATAAACCAACAATCATTGTCAACTACTAAACAAAGCCTTCTCGTCCTAAATTGTTGCATTACGCAATAAATATCAGCCATACATCAATCTATATAGTAATAGACATAGTGACACTTGTACATTTTTTAAAAAAAGAAAAAAAACTTGTTCCACTCAAATCCCAATTTGTGTAGCAAATACAGATAATTTTGCATGGACCACTTCCATTGTAAATAATTTGTAATAAACTATTATTCATTGACAATGGATGCAAAGTCGCTGCGATAAACTGTCATTTGATTTGCCAAACAATTGTAGTTTGTTACATGCTGTATTCTTTGGAGTCATGATAAATTGTCATTTGATTTGCCAAACAATTGCGGTTTCCCATATATATATATATATATATATATATATATATTTTTTTTTAAGTTAACCCGTGATGTTCTAAAGACACGAATTTTTAGGGCCCCTCAATAATTCGACTAATTTTCGAGTACCCGGAAGACCACCTTTTCACCTGGGTAAGTTATTGCAGAATAGCAGAGGTTAGTCACAAAGAACACCCAACGCGACTCGAACCTTAAATCCTGGACTTGCTAAGCTCCAAAATCCAGCGAGTAAACCGCTTAGCCATATCTAAAGTAAATTTTCCTTGTTGGCCTTGAGAAAGAATAAAGATCACAGAAAACGTTTTTAATTCAGGACTGTGTTTTTATTTTTTTGTTTTTTTTGTGGTTATATATAGATTAGAAAGCCTAAAAGCCTTTTAACCAATCTGCACATATAAACAAAAATTATGATACACCAATGGGCTTCCAAGAAGTTAGAAGACATTCTGCACATATAAACAAAAATATATAAACAACAATGGGCTCCCAAGAAGTTAGAAGAAGCAAAATTAATTGCATGCATAGTCATGTAAGGGGTTTGCTATAGTAGTTTGGTGCCTTACAAAGTTTTAGATTAAAGATTCGATCTCTATTAAGTATGAATAATTTTTTGGAGCTATATTAGTGAGTGAAAATCCAAACTTCCCTGACTCATACGGAAGGGATGTTTTGTACGATGTCTCGGGAATTTAGTTAGGACAAAAGCCCCTCATACATCGTTAACCTAAAAAAAAAAAAAAAAATGTGAACCTTAATAAACCAGAAAATAGGAATGTATAAAAATAACCCAAAAAGTAAACTTTACCGAATATAAGCAAGTTCGAGTAGTGTGCATTTCAAACTCAACTCAGGTTTCATTCTTCATCACTAGTAGACTGATCTAGAATTTTTTTTGCCACTAAAAAAAAAAAAAAAAAAAAGTAGTTGCTAACCTTCCACCTCGATAAACATAATATGTTAGAGTGTTTTTCAATTTCATCATAGTGTTTGGTTCGAGATGGAGAGATCTTCAATTGACATGGAGCTATGAAGAGATCTTTGTTTAAGGTGGAGTTATGGAGAAGCATGTGAAGTTCAAGCCAAGGTAGAGATTGTTGAGTTTTGTGACTCAAATTCGGTGTACGAGTAGCGTTCTAGCAGAAGTGAACATGTTCAATTTATTTAGAACCAGTTCAATTGGGGTGAATGAAGATGGAACCAGTTCAATTGGGGTTTCTAGTCCGTTTTAGAAGCCAGAATACTTGTGGAAAGAGGCTTAAGATTTGGTAAAAAAGTTGTGGTGTATTAGGCTTCGATTTTAGAATTGAAGATTTGTATGGTAATTCCTTGTAAGCAAGTTAGGGAATTCTTGTCCAACAAAGAATTATGTTTGAATTTTCTATAAATAGAGATGGGTTTTGGTAAAGAAATAAAGGATCGAAAGATGTAAGGGGTTTAAAGGTGAGTATTGTGAGGAGAGATGTGTAGAGATATAGTCTCAATAAAGATGATGAGTGAGTAATTAGGGTTTTGACAAAAAGAAGAATTAGAAGAAGAAGAATTTTAAGTAGTAGAAAAAGAAGAAAAAGGAAAGAAGAATTACCTATTTTTGGAAAGAAAAAGTATTAGAGCATGACTTATGAAGACATTTTTTATTTTTAAAAGAAAATTAAAAGAATTTAAAGAGAAAAAGAGGAAAATAAGGAAAAATTAAAGAGAATTTTAGAAACTAAAATAATTTTAGGGGGCATTATATATAAATTTCTCTATATATGTAAAAATATTAAGAAAACAACTATAATAATATAGTGGGCAGGCCAAGCCAGTGGGGGCACTGGGCATGAACTGGCTCTGTACCTGCATCTGGTTGTATATTCTCTTATTTGATACATAATAGTGAAATCTCTTTCTCCATAGACATAGCCCTTGAGTTGGGTGAATTATGTTAAATATTGTTTTATGCGTGGATGTGTATTATTGTTATTTCAATATATACTTGTATTGATGTGATGTCATGATGTTTCCACTTTGTGTGATGAATGAGGGATGTAATTCTCAACAATAGCCGACCGTTGAGTGGGTTAACTATCGTAATCAATCATGTTTAGTCCATCTATCCCACCTAAACCATTAAAAAAAAAAAAAAAAAAAAAAAATTGATTTCCAAGGAAAATAGCACCCCACTTACTTTTAAGTTCATCTATTGAGGGATATAATTCTCAACAATAGCCGACCGTTGAGTGGGTTAACTATCGCAATCAATCCTGTTGAGTCCATCCATCCCACCTAAAAAAAAAAAAAATTTGATTTCCAAGGAAAATAGCGCCCCATTTACTTTTAAGTTCATCTAATTGAGTGACACTCAAGCTTTTCACTGAACTTACAAAACCTGATCTGAAATTTGCTTCCATGAAAAAATCTTGGTAACATTCATTGGTTCTCCTCTCTTCCCAACTCACTAGAAAATTTTGCTCTTCTTCTGTGCTTTAGTCATTGTCCCATGATTGTTGATATAGGAATCCCCACACTAATGAGAAAATGTCCATTCAAATTCTTTGATTTTTGGTGTGATCATCCTGATATTTTTACCACAGTTGCTTATGCGTGGAGCAATGAGGTATCTAGTGTGCCTATGTTTAGACTAAAAACTACATTAAAAACTCTCAATCACAATTTATTCAGCGATATATCTAACAAAGTAAAGAATGCAATGTTTAACTTAACTGCTTGTCAAAATCTCTTAGACTTTGATCCAGGAAACATTCAGCTCAGACAACAAGAAAAAGTGTTTTTATTAACATATTCCAGTCTAAGCAAAGGGGAAGAACACTTATTTCAACAGAATTCCAAGGTGAAATGGTTTGCACTAGTTGATCAAACACTAGCTACTTCTATAAGAGTGTCCAGAATAGACTCAACAAAAGAATAATCACAAGTGTTAAAATGCAGGATGGTACAAAATTAAAGGATGTGGAGACCATTAAGCACTCATTCATTACCTTCTTCAAAGATTTACTTGGTAGCAATCCTTAATGCTACCAAGGCTTGGAGTATTGTAGGGGAGGATGTGACACTGGCTATTAGGGATTTGTTCCAATGAAGGAAGATTCTCAAGCAAGTTAATGCCACTTATTTGGCTTTAATCCCTAAAATCCCAAACCCATCCTCACCATCTGATTACAAGCCTATAGCTTGTTGAAGTGTCCTATATAAATGTATTTCCAAGCTTATTGCTAACAAGTTAAAACCTATTATGCCTACTTTAATTGATAAGGATCGAAATACCTTTATCATGGGTAGAAAAATTGGGGATAACATAATTTTGGCACATGAATTGTTAAGAGGTTATCATAGGGACCTTAACCCCCCTAGATGCACATTCAAATTGGATCTCAATAAAGCCTAAGATAATCTAAATTGACAGTTTCCCTTAGATGTTCCTCATCTAATACAGTTCCCACCATTGTTCATCTCTTGGATTAAAACACATATATCAACTACTTCATTTACTTTTTGTATTAATGGTGCATTATGTGGGTTTTTTAGCAGCATCAAAGGACTAAGGTAGGGGCCGAACCCCTATCCCCATACCTCTTTATACTGGCAACGGATGTACTCTCAAGCATCACCAACAAAATCACAAGCAATACACCATTCTTTACATATCATTGGAGATGTAAATCAACCCTAATCTCTCACTTAACATTTGCAGATGACATACTCATGTTTTGCCATGGAGAGGTCAACTCTGCCCATTTCCTCAAGTCATCCATTAGTACTTTCTCTAATCTTTCTGGCCTCACTCCCAACCCCAACAAAAACAACTTGTTTTTCAGTGGAACTTCACCACAGATCAAAGACACCATTGTTGACTCTATGGATTTCTCCTAAGGGCAATCTAATACTTTTAATGATAACAAACCATTAATGATGTTCAATGTACTAATGTTTACATTGAGTTTAATTCTAGATCAAAAGGAACACTGTGAAGAAGGAAGGATAACTCAAACACAAGATCACTTTCAAGACTTTGAAGCTGAAATCACTCTGGAATATGTCATCAAAGCAAAATACAACTGGCTCAAAGAAGTTTATGTAACCTCAAAGATTAGCAAAGCTTACCTATGGGGTAGACAGGTTGGTGAGTGACCTAGGAACAAAATGTAAAGAATCTGTGAAATCATTTGAAGCTCATTCTAAGATTATACATCACTCACACACCTCAATTCATCACAATCATACTAGTTGAGTTGCCAACCATTCACATTATATTTGCCATTGAGTATCCAAACACTGAGGCATCACAGAACAGCAAGAAAATAGGTTAAGGCATAAATCAGCCGACTTAATTAGCAATCCAGCCGACTCAGTTCTCAACTGAGCCAACTCCCTTCTCAACCTAGTCGACTCGATTAGGCCGAGGCTCATCACTTTCAAAATCATAAGACTAGACAACTCAGTCGACTCAATTGGCAATCCAGCCGACTCAGTTCACAACTAAGCCGACTCACTTTAACAACCTAGCCTACTTGATCAGGCCGAGGCTTATCATTTTCAAAACCCTGAAAATACACAACTTAACCGACTCCGTTATTAACCGAGTCGACTTGTTCTTGAACTGAGTAGACTCAGTTCTCAACTAAGTCGACCTCTTTTGTTGGTCAAACAAATCTGCTATAGAAATCCTCTATCTTTCAACCCGTGCTTCACTTTATGCTTTTGCAATTCATTTCACATGTGTATACTAACATGGTGATTGTCTTCTAGCTGAGTTAATGTTCTTGTCTTAAGGTCAACAGATATATTATCTATAAAAGAGCCATACACAAGATTCCAAATCTGATAACTGCCCAATGCACAGAGCACCTCTGTCAAACAAAGTTTCTCTGTCAAAAGAAGCTTCTCTGCCAAATGTTGCTATGTTATGTCTTAATTTTAGAGGAGGTTTTACAACGGTTATTGACCAAGGAAGAAGTTTATATATGCTGAGATTAGTTGTCTGCAAGAGTGTGCTTGAACCTCAATACACAAAGACATATTCAGACCATCTTGCACAGCAAAAAGTTTAGTCATCTTTCATTTATACTCCAAGATATACTTCTGATATTTCTTCTCTCACACACTTACATCATTTAGAGAGTGAGCTTCATTTGTATCATTTGATTCTCTAGAGAGTGTTCACTGTAGTTTCAAGTTGAGAGAGTGAGATATATGTAAAACACTTCTGTACTTCATTGTAAGACTAAGAGAAAGAATTCTCTTATCAAAGTTATTGTAAGGGCTGGTTTGGCCCTAAGTAAAGACTAAAAGAGGTTGTCTCTTAGCTAGGAGTAGAAATGAATTGCTTCTATTCAAGGTTTGCTCTCCACCCGTAAGGAGGAGCCATATTAGATTGGGAAGTCTCAAGAAGGGTCTTGAGCCGAGGAGTAGTAGTTTTCGAACCTCGATAAAATCGTTATGTCTATGTTTGCAATTTCTCTATCTCTCATATTTACATTTCAGTTTATACTTGTGTTTATCTATTGATTTGTTTAACATAATTTTGTCTATTCAAAATTGCATATATGTTTCAGTTTGTTTGCTGAAATTGCGTTACTATAAAACTTTGAATTTGCCATAGTTAGACAAGGACTCTATTCACCCCCCTCTAGAGTCCACCCTTGGGCAACAACCATATAGAACATCTTCCAATACCCCTGTGCAGAACTACTAGTGAAATACCTTGTTCTACCATTGATTTCGACTCGACTCACTGCAAATGATTTCCAATCCCTTATTAATAGCATGCTTTCTAGATTTGCTAGTTGGACTTCAAGAGCACTGTCATTTATTGGAAGGTTACAGTTGATACAAGCCATAATCTTCAACATGCATATTTACTGGACAAACCTCCTGATATTACCAGCTAAAGCGTGTGACAAAATAAACCAAATTTTACAGAGATTCTTATGGTCAGGTAATGTAATGAACAAATATAGAGCAATGGTGGAATGGGAGCAGGTGTGTAAACCTAAATATGTAGGAAGATTGGGCATTTATGATGTCCAGTATTGGAACAAGGCTTCCATATTGAGACATATCTAGACTTTATGATCAAATGACATATCAGGACTTTGGAAAGAATGGACACTGAAACACTTGGTAAAACAGAAGAACATTTGAGACATACCTTTCCCTAATGATTGCTCCTGGTTATGGAGAAAGCTTCTCTAAAACAGATATTTGGCACAACCTCTTGTTAGACACATCATCAACAATAGCTCCTCAACAATGGTTTTCTTTAATAATTGTCTTCAATGTGGACCTCTCTATTATGTATTCCTAACTCCAATCATAGATAGGGTTGGTTAATCAACAAATACGTGAAAGTATTATCACTACTCACCAACACCCAATGGTCATAGCCTAGACATATTTCTAACCTTGTTTTACCACATTGTGATATTAGAAGTCTACCATTCCCCAACCTCAACTCCAATGATACCATGCAGTGGACTTCTTTTCCTAACAAGTCATATTCCCTTAAACATACACTCATACCCTGGAAAAAAACTCACCTAGTTTAAGCATGTTATACCATAACATTCTTTTTGCCTCTAGTTATCAATTTAAGAGAAGCTACTCACTCAAGACAAACCTGCACTCTACTATACAATGCAATCCAATGTGTGCAATCTTTGCTTAAAAGTTGTAGAGAACCTTGATCACTTGATCCATTAATGTAAATATTCCAAAATTGTGTGGGTTGGTCTACAACATAAATGTGGGTTCTCACAAACCCTAACTCTTAGAAGGATTTCCTAAATTGGGCATCCTCTAATTGGAAACAAAGCTAAAGAGAAACAGGGTCATGGTTTGGAAGCTAACATTGGAAGGAGGGAAATAATAGAATTTTCATAAATGAATCATTACCTCCAGTCCAAGCAATGAATGCAGTGATTAATGCAATCAGACTAAAGCTTTTCTCCATCAAGAAATGTGAATGCCCTTTTGTAGAAGAAATAGCAGCAGATTAGAACCTTCCCTCATCCTTTTATGAACCCACCCACTCAAATTCTGTGAGATCACCTAATTTTCAAACACGGGTTGATCAAGTTCGCACCTGAAGACCGGGGGATATCAAAACAATTAATATTTAGCAAGCACAGAATACAAGAGAAAATAATAAAATAAATAATAACGCTGAAAGGAAAAACTAAAATAATAACAATAATCATAATCCTCTAATACCAAAACTTCAAATAAATCCCATAACTGATAAAACTCCATAATCAACGTAAACTCCAAGGTATAACTCAAGAATCCATAAATCAAGGACCCCTAAACAAAAGTCCATAACTAAAATAATAATGTCTAAGTCTACTAAATAAAATATATAAAGTTGGTGTCCTACGTCAATGACACCAGAAGAGTGAAGATAACTAGTCTTTGATTTGTACGAATGACCTCTAAGCCTGGTACTGTTGAGGACCTAAAAAATAAAAGTGTAGACACGAACAAGTTCTTTGTACAATGACCCAATCAGAGAACCGATAAGCGTTACATCCTTAACCAACTCATGTAATAACTATTTAGTCGATGTATATGTATATAGACACTAAAAACGCTCACTCTATATAGGGTAGTCTCAACCTGATCGCATGTATCACTTAACAATACACACGAAGTGGTCTAGTGTCCCCTCTACTATCAGGGCTGACAAATGACCTATATGAGTTATTCGTCTAATCCAGCAATATACACCTTAGTCCTAACCATTGATGTGAGACCTCAAGCTCATATCAGGGTTCATATATAAATATATAACATCATCAGTAAAACTATATCTAACAATGGCATAATGTAGCGTATCTAAGCTTATTAGTCAGCCCACCTACTCATCAAATATCAAAACCATATCTAATAATGACATACAAAATCAAGGAGCCTAGCTTATTAGCCGTTTCAATGATCCTATCACATACACGTATCAATTCTCATTATAGCCGTATCTAACAATGACATAATAGTCAGAGATCATATATAAGATCACAAAAGACATTATATTATTGTAATGTCCCAGAAATTTTTTGGAATTTTTAGTAATTTTTCATTTTGCGTGCCACTCGGGTCCCGGGGATCGTATGGGACATTTTCTTGAGCTTGGGAGTTTCAAAAATGCCTTTTGAATATTTTGAGCATGTTAGAATTGACGGGGTCAATTT
>NW_026775578.1:52539105-52577001 GCF_030987335.1 Cornus florida
TTCGGGCTTGGCTAGTTAAAAGCTCGGCTCGGGCTCGTTCGTTTAGTAAACGAGCCGAGCTCGAGCCCAATTTTCAGGCTCGTTTAGTAAATGAGCCAAGCTTAAATAATGTTAAGCTCGGCTCGTGAGCTCGTGAGCAGGCTCATTTACATAAATATGTAATTAAATATAAAAAAATATAAATCATTATATTTTAAAATTAGCCCATTTGTACAAATCAAGCCCAAATTCACATATATTTCTTCATTAGCCCAATTAGTATTTGGGCATTTAGAAGCGCAATTAGTATTTAGGCACTTAGAAGCTCATTTAATTAAATAGCTCCATTAGATTCCTCTCAAATTTCAACCATTAGATTGAACTTAAAAGGATCTGATAAAAAAAAACCCTAAAAAGAAAGGGTAGCAGCCTCGTTTCTCCAATCCCACTATTTGCAATAGCTTCTCCAATACCACTGGCGGCAACGGAAATCATGTTTGTGCATCACCCTTTCTACTCTTTAGCGACTATCTTCTCTTCTTAGTTCCTAAGGCAACATCAAGGTTAGGTCAATCTTTCTCCCACTCTCTTTCCTCCCCTCTCCTCTTTCCTCCTCCCCTCTCTCTAGCTTAATATTTCCTCTGATATAATATTATTAATAAATTGGACATTGATGGGTGTTGAATATGTGAACTGATGGTTGCATTTTTCTGTTTTAAAATTCTGGATCTATTTGATAGATATTGTATCACTATATATATATATACACACATACACATGCACCCACAAACGAGCCCGAGCCGAGCCGACCTCGAGCTTGGCCTAGCTAAGCTCGGACGAGCCCGAGTCGAGCTCGAACAGCCCTCTGACTGAGGCGAGTCAAGCCCGAGCAGCCTAAAGCTCAGCTCGGCTCGGCTCGGCTCATTTGTAGCCCTACATACAAGTCGTTATAATAGAAAATGCAGGCCTTAAAAGGAAAATTCAAAAGGTAATTAAGTGCAAGCCGTTAATATAACTATTTTTAACTTTTAATGACTTGCTTGAAACATAAGTCGTAAATTAGCACATAAGAAGGCTTGTAGTTTATGCATGTCATCAATTACAGTCGTAAAACATCAATTTTCTTGTAGTGATCAATTAAGTCTGGCACTGGTGTAGGATCTGCAATGCTATGTAGCTGTGACAAAAAAGCCTAGGATTGAAAGAATGGGATGTGTTGAAGGAATGATGAGATAGCCCACTGGGAATTAGAAATTAGGTTATCAACTTTGACTTGATAGTTCAGTTAAATAATTTCCATTTCAGTGAGGCCAAGCTGGGCAGAAATGTGACAATTTGGGAGCCAATAATCCAACCATAAGCTTGTGTAAACCTTTAAACTAACCTTGTGTCACGACCTGAATATTCTAATAAAATGCTCTGATACCATTTTTGTCCAAATATCATAGTTACAGTCCAAAAAAAAAAAAAAAAAACAAAATGGTTAAGATCAAAAGTCCATGTCTTACAATGTTTAAACAACTTATATTAAAGTTACAGCCCATGAATATAATTACAATAACAAGAGTCCATAAGTCTCTATACCGAATACAATAAACAAGGTTTTACAAAAACATGCTGGGACTTAAATACAAAAAATAGCAAAATGATCCTCTAATCCAAATTAGGCTTGTGGTGGAATGTCACCCGCCACTTCTTTCCTATGTCCTGAAAAATGTTAAATAATAGGGTGAGCATAAAGCTTAGTAGGTGGTGCCTAAGACACACTTCTTATGCCCCCGTGAATCCAAGCAATGAATAGAACAATAGGGAACGGGATCATGCTATGCTAGGAGAAATACAACATTAAGTTCAAATCCAAATGAACAATATGGTGCTATGAAATGCAATGCCGTGCTATGTCGCTCCCGATTTTCAAAATCATCCATCACTTTTCAAACTGTTAATATAACCCGTCCGTTGGTGACTCCGCGGCGACACGAGAGAAGGATTGGCTACTGTCCCTGACCCTTGGTACCTCCGCGCGTCATTTGTGGCCCAGATAGCTCGACCACACTAGGATGATTTCCCTAGTTCCCTATAGGTTACATTAACTCCACGGATCTTCGGTACCTCCTCGGCATTCGGGTTTTCGAAAAATCCTTTTTACCAAAACTTTTCCCAAAATCCCTTTTTCTTTCATTTCAAAACAATTTCCCTTTTCTTCATGCCTAATAATATACATGAATGCATCATGCACTTTTTATGCCATGCTAATTAATACCCATAATCATACATTTAATTCAATTCTAAACCACTTAGCATACTTGCAAGAATTTTCAAAGAATTTACAGCATACTTCCATTCAACAAGAATCTAACATGATAAGATTATAAACATGAAATTAATTCATACAAGCATACAATTTCAACTAAACACATAGCCACATACTTCATTTACAATAATGTAATCATTTTAGAGGAAATCCAATATAAATTGGCATGCTAGACAATAATTCAAGAAGGAAATTCACAAAGGAATAAGAAATTTCGTGAATTAGGAACCCCTACCCTGAAAAAGAATTTTCCTCACTAGATCATCAAAGCCTCCAGCTTTCGGCCTCCTCTGTAACTTTTGGACCTCTCCCTGTCTATTCATCTCGGCTCTTTCTCTCTGCTCACTTTATCTTTCTCGGCTTACTCTCTCTGTCTTCACTCTAATTTATCTGAATTTCCCTCTCTGTTTACTCTACAGACTCAAAGCACAAACACCCATTATAAAGGCAATCCCAAGTTGTATATCACCATGAGGATTAAATCTTAAACATAGAATTTAATTAAATAAAAGGTTCCAAAACCTAACCGAATATTCTAAATCAAATATATGTGAAACTATATGGCATGTAAATCAAGAATATCAAGTCGGAATTCAAATAGAGTGAATAGTGCATTCAGGGCAAATTAATTAATCAAATTAATTAATAATTACTAATTTTCAAAACACCTCCAATCACTTTCAAATTCAACTATGTTGGAGAGCATGCTAAGGACTAATTTAGTATGCTAACACATATTGATTTTAAGCTAGTTAAGGCCATGTGAATTAATCTTTTACCTAAGACAAATATTAAATAAAATCTTTAATACTTATTCAAATGTTCCAATTTTAATACACGACAATGAGCATATCAAGGGGCAATATAAAATCATGCTACATGTTTAAACCAAGTCATGAACAACCGGAAAAATTAGATCCCGTACAAGAAAAATAAATAATAAAATCTCTAGATTTTATATTTAATCATGCAAACAAGTAGTATAAGCATCACAAGCATGCTATATAACAAGAATTTAAACCTATAACATCTCCTACCTCAATTTGAGATGAAAATCCCAAAGGCCCATCAAAATAAAAGTGCTCCGAATTCGACGATACCGAGAGGTTTTGTCAGGGACAACACCGTGAACATAACTCCCATCAAAGTCCCATCAAAATCATAACTTGACCTCAAAATCAAACTAAAAAAATGGTCAAAACTGAATTCTAATAAGGGGGAAAGGTAGAGCACGGCGAGGGGAATAACAAACGTTAAGGCCGAAGACTTTCCATCAAGGAAAAGTGAACCAAAAGAGGAGAGAGAAGATGGCAGCACCCCTTGGGCTGCCATGGGAGCTTCAGGTCGTGCATGAAGAGGGGAGAAGATCAAAAATGAAATATCTTACCCTCCTTTTATAGAAATCTCAAAAAGTGCCCCGAACGGGCCCCGCCGAGTCCGAAAAAGTAAAATTTGAGTAGACGCACTCAAATGGCAAAAATTTGTTAACAAAAAAGATTCAAAATGTTAAAATATGAATAACGGAAGAAACGGCATCAAAAACTGAGTCCCGAGCAGAAAGTTATGCCCAAAACAAGTTTGGAAAAAACTAGGGCTAAAAACCCTGAAACTGGAAAACATCGACCAGGAGGAAATTCCAAGAGTACACAACTAGACAAAATGTGAAAATGAATCCCATACAAGGATCCAGGCTCAAAACAAGACATTTTGTAATAACTTTCATTAATTGCATAATGGCCCATCCAAAAAGTGAAAACTGCACTTATGGCCCAGAATAAAAATATCTTCCAAAAATAATTTCTTAAAAACCCCTAAAATAAAATATCTTCAAAAGATATTTATGAAAACACCCCAAGAAAAGAAAATAATTTTAAAGAACTTTGCGTTCATGCCCCTATGGACACCGGGAACAACCAAAGTACTTTCTTGCAAAAGTAAAGATACGTATTTCGAGAAAACCACTCAAGATGAAGGCACGTGAAGTCAAAACCAACTTCGAGCATGAGAAGTGAGGTTGTGCCAAAAACTGACAAACAGAGATAAGACAGAATAGGGAAAAGGACGAAATAGCGCATAGTGTCGAAAAATGAAAAATGAAAAATGTGAAAATGACTTGGCCCTCAAAGGAAGTTGTCAATCCATGGAAAAGAGTCTCAGGAACCAATTCTGAGCACTCGAGATGACACTAAGTGACATGAAACAGAGCTCAGAAAAGAAATTTAAACGAAAAAAATTCATTCGTAAAATTTCAGGAAAAAGAAAGGAAAGGCAAATGACCGGGTCGTTACATTGCCCTAATTTTTAAAATCATATTTTCAGACCTTCTTCCTCCTCTTGGCTGGCAGTCATGGGAGCCCAAAGGGCTGCCTTCACTCTTTCTTCTCCTCCACTTGATTTCCTTGGTAGAAATCCTTCGGCCTTAGCATTTGTTGTTCGCCTCGTCATGCTATACCATTACCCCTTATTAGAAACCATTTTTGGCCAAGTTTTGAGTTAGGGTTTGAGGCCAGGTTTGGAATTTCATGGGGCTTTTTGGGGATTCATATAGATCGTGTTGTCCCCGACAAAACCCTTCGGTTTCGGCGGATTCAGAACACTTTTTTTTCGGTGGGCCTTTGAGGTTTTCATCTTAAATTGAGGTAGGAGGTGTTATAGGTTTAATTCTTGTTATATAACATGTTATTGATGCTTATACAACTTGATTGCATGCTTAAATATGAAATCTAGAGATTTTATTATTTAATTTTCTTGTACTGGATTTGATTTTCCCGATTGCTTATGACTTGTTTTAAACATGTAGCATGGTAATATAATACTCTATAATATGGTCATTGACATATATTAAATTGAGGGAATTTGAACAAGTATTAAAGTTTTTATTTAATATTTATCTTAGGTGAAAGATTAATTCACATGGCCTTAGCTAGCTTAAAATCAATATGTGTTAGCATATTAAATTAGGCCTTAGCATGCTCTCCAACATAGTTGAATTTGAAAGTGATTGGAGATGTTTTGAAAGTTAGTAATTATTAATTAATTTAATTAATTAATTTGTCCCGAGTGCATTATTCACTCTATTTGAATTCCGACTTGATATTCTTGATTTACATGCCATATAGCTTCACATATATTTGATTTAGAATATTCAGTTAGGTTTTGAAACCTTTTATTTCATTAAATTCCATGTTTAAGATTTAATCCTCATGGTGATATACAACTTGGAATTGTATTGTGGCATGCAAAAAAATTAAGCTTAAGTATAATAGTTGTTCACATATATTAAATTGGGATTAATTGCATGAGAATTGTAACTTTTAATTTATATTTAACTTTAGTGAAAGTTAAATTCACATGGTCGTAAATTGAATGAAATAACCTTGTAATGTGATATTACATTAGTCTTTGGCATATTCTCTAAGATATGTTAAATTGAGAGCATTTGGTTAAGTTTGAAAATCCAGAGATTTTAATTAAAAGAATTAATTAAAATCTATTTTGTGGTCCCATTAGCTTAATTAAGGTTTTAATTTAATATTTGTATTGATCTTGACTTGTTTACTTACATGTATTAATTTGGGACTATTTGAAATTGTTTTAGAACTTTCGAATTTAAATTAGCATGATTTAATTAAAGTTCTACCTTGTTGTTGTGTTTATACTTATGAGAATATGTTTTCCTTATTGAATATATTGTTGCCTTGTGTAATGATTTGCACATTTCGTATTTAACATCATTCATGCATAGCGTGTAACGAATCGCACACTGAAGATTCGACATTCATCACATCATATTAGTTGTGGACTTAGAGCATGTATAGGTTTCCAAATTTGGTTGTGCTTGGTAGATAGTTGATTATCTTGCATATTCCTGCTGATATATGCGTTGTTGCACAACTTGTTGATTTTGGAAACTTGGGGATGTCGTTGTTTTGCTATGGCTAGGACGTGGTTCTGGTACGGGGGATAGTCTCTCTATATAGTCTAGTACGCACATAGGGAGGTTACCCATGGGCTGGTAACCCTAAAGTAACTATGTTGTCGGTCTGATCCGACGTGACGTCCAAGTACCCACTTTGTTTGATTTCGTATTTCATTTTCAAGTTAACAACTAGATGATGTTGTAACTTGTTGTTTCTTATTTGTCGTTTCATTTTAAGTTACAGGATGTTAACTTTGCGAAATTGTGCTTTATGCATTATATTGGAAGTTCCAATGTTAGTTAAATTGCATCAATATTGAAAATCGTGTTTTGACGTTCTAATAAAGCTTAGGATTGATCCTATTGATTCATTTATAACATAGACGTTAGGTGGCATGAACCACTACTGTTATTTTGTGCTTTAGATTCTAAGTTGATGGTTTTGAGAACTTAAACCTTGTTGCATTGTATAACATGCTCTTTTGTTGTTGAATTGCATGGATAATGTGATTCTTGTTAACTTGTATTTAAATATGCTTTTGTCATGTTGTATGGATTACTCTAGACCTAGTTCAATTGTATTGAAAATGCAATTCATGTTAATCTATGCTCAAGCATTCTTCTTGTCATATTCTTTGGATTATCCCAACCATGATTCATTTTATACACGTATGTATATCATGATTCTTGTTGCTTAGACTCTAAGGTAGCTTAGGATGCTCCCCGAGTCTCACTTGGACATAGACGTTAGGTGGCATGAGCCCCTTTAACATGTTTCACCTTAAGGTGATAAATGTAATAACCCGGATTTCTCAACCTAGTGCGTTAGTGATGAACCAGAAGTTGACCCGATAACGGACCCGAAATGCGGAAGCGAAAGAAACCAAATGACCTCAAGAGATGTACGTCATCCCTAAGGCCCCAAAATGACTCTCCATGAAGCCACGGAACTCAAATGAGCCAAGCAAATGAAGCAAGAATGCCTAACCCAAAAAGAGATGAACTAAGGGCAAAATGGTCATTCCTCACTGAAAAGGGTGCACTGTGCACACCATTGGAAGGACAACGAAAAGTGAACAAATTTAGACTCAAGAATCGTCTGAATCTGAGTTCGGGCAGAAAAGATATGAAATTCCAACACCCGATGCGAAAGTTATGAAGCAATGATTTAACATTTTCCAATATTTTCATAATAAACTTTGAAAACAAAACTGCATAGAAAACGAGATACATGTCATTGACCTCCGGCCTCATCTCATACATGTTAAATACATTGAAAAGAGTGCACTTACGTACACTTTACATATACGAATCAATGAATACAAGTTTAAACAAATAGGGCTACAAAGAGGCATCTTATGCTAACACTTGCATAAAATAGAAACTTAGAAATTGTAAGCCATCCAAGGAGCAATAGAATCTTCAAATCCTGCGTCCTATACCTGAAATATGCCCCAGTATTGTAGGGGTGAGTAACATAAAGCCATTCGTAGGAGATGAGCCTGCATCGACCTAGCATTTTATAATTTTATCACCTTATGGTGAAACATGTTAAAGGGGCTCATGCCACCTAACGTCTATGTCAAGATGAGATCCAGGGAGCATCCTAAGCTACCTAGATCATTTCTATCATAATCACATTATTCATGCAATTCAAACAACATGGAAACATGTTATACAAGGCAACAAGATATAGATTCTCAAAGTCTTCAACTTGAAATCCAAAATACGAAAACAACAAGTGTGGGTCATGCCACCTAACGTCTATGTTCAAAATGAATCTATAAGGTTATTCCTAAACTACATTTGAACATCAAAACACAAATTATGATATCGATGTAATTTAACCAACAATGGAACTTCCAATACAACGCATGAAACATGCTTTCACAAAGCTACATCTTAAGCTCAAAATAGGAAATCAAATAAGGAACAACAAGTTACGATATAAACTAGTTATCAACATGAAATGAAATACGAAATCAAACAAAGTGGATACTCGGACGTCACGCCGAATCAGACTGACAACATAGTTACTTTAGGGTTACTAGCCCATGGGTAACCTCCCTATGTGCGCACTAGACTATATAGAGGGACAATCCCCCGTACTAGAACAAAGTCCTAGCCGTAGCCAAACAACGACATCCCCAAGTTTCCAAAATCAACAAATTGTGCAACAACGTATATATATCAACATATATATACAAGATATCAACTATTTACTATGCACAATTCAAATTTTGGAGACTTATACAATACATGCTCAATATTCACAACTTCTATGGCATACAAGATGTCAAATACAAAGTGTGCAATTCCTTACACATAGCAACAATATATTCAATAAGGAAAAACATATTCTCATGAATATAAAAGTAACAACAATGTTATCCAATATTCAAAACTAATCAAGTGAACATACATCAAATCCAAATCCATGATTTAAATATAGAAACAACTTCCAAAATGCAATTAAATCCATGGAGTAATAAAGTAGAATTTAATTAAAAATAAATAGTTAAATTCTCTAAATTCCAAGTTAATCCAAATAACCTTAATTTAATATATATTAAAAGACATGTCATGGTCATCATATATATAACATTAAATGACAAGTTAAGTAATTAAAACACTTAAAATAAAATTAATCAAGCTAATTAATTAATTTCCTCTAGATTTTTAAACAATTCCAAATGCCCTCAATTTAATCTATGTTAGAGAACATGCCAAGGCCTATTTAAATACCACATTACAACTTGATTTAATGCTTGATACAACCATGTGAATTAAACTTTCACTAAAGATAAATATTAAAAAAAAGTTGTAATTCTTAATCAAATGATCCAAATTTAATATATGTTAACCAACATATCTAAGCATAATTTCCTAGCATGTTACAATTCGAATCAAAGTTATAAATCATCATAAATTTTAAATCTTATACAAAGAAATAAAAATTACTAACTTTCTAGATTTGATACAAGGCATACATATATGTTGTATAATCATGGCAAACACACAATACAACACATAAATAATCCTAAAACATTCCCTACCTCAATTGGAATGAAAATCCCAATTACCACCGAAATAAAATCGCCCAAAATTTTGGTACGCAAAACAGATTTTTCAGCTTGCTACCTTCAACTTGTAAAATTCATAAAATATAATTCTAACCCAAATTGAATGAATCCAGAGCCCAATGAAAGCTTAAACACTGTAATTTGATAATATCAATTTAGTTTAACAAAATATTTTCCCAATTGAAACAGTTTTGACCTACAACTTTGAAACAAATTCTGCCCAGAAAACACATTTTCAGCTTGTAGCTTCCAACTTTGAAAATTCATGAAAAATTCATTTGACATCCAAATTGGGAAAACCTAATTTATTTTGGAAGTAAACATATGAGAGTGTAAAACTAGAAATTTAAGCCATGATCCAATGTCAAAAGGTTAGTGAAATAAATCATCTAAAAATATGTTTTCCAGCTGCAATAAAAACATGGACAGTAGATAGTTTCGAATTTTTAAAAAAATTTAGAAATGCTCTAAAATCGTAAAAAAATTCTGAGTAGTGTAGAACCAATGGGGAAGTTCCAGTAAAAATTTCAAGGCAATTGAAGTATCACAGCTCCATATAAAAATTCATTTCCGGACCAAAAAGGGAAAGCTTCAAATTTCCAGCAACTAGCTTACAACTTCAAAAATTCATAACTAATTCATTTTAAATCCAAATTACATGAAACCAAAACTACGTGAAAGCTAATTGAGTATATTTTCATATTCTATATTTAATTTGACAAGATTAATTTCAAGTTAAAATAGTTTAAGGGCAAAATACAAGTCCTTCTCTTCCATGCATGTAAAACACTCAATAATGACATAAAAATACTTCAAAATAATAGATCAATACCTCACTAGAGAATTGAATCTCTAGATACCAAAGCAAAACTAGGAGTTAGGCTAGATCCTTCAAGGGTTTTGAAGAGGAGGATGAGGGGAACAAAAAGTATTCTAAGCTTTATGGTCTAAAGTAAGTGGAAGGGCCTCAAAGATCAAGGTCAATGCCTAAGGCTTCAAGCTCCATCCATGGAGGCTAGGGTTTTCTTGTAAGGAAGAGAATGAAATAATATGGTTAAGTGTGAGTGGAGGAAATAGAAATCCTCCACTCACTATATGCTCTTCACCATGGTCAACACACACATCTATGGTCAATTGCACAAAAACCCTTCTTTAAAACCATAATCCCAAAGTGGCCCAAAGATATTTGCAAGACTAAATTGTGAACCTACACTTGTCACCAATCCATGGCTCCTTCCTAGGCTTAATCCCATACCTACACTTGTCAACCATCCAAGCCAACAAGTGCACCAATCATAGGCCAACAAGTGGGTAAATCCTCACCCTCCAAATGTCATCATCCAATGCATTAAAGTGTTTCCACACAAATGTCAACAAATGGACCAATGAGAGTGTGACACTTGTCACACTTTTAAAAAATTACAAAAAGGTCCTTTTTAAAAATATCTTCCAAATTTAATTGCAAAATGGTCCCCAAGATGAAAAATAATTACTTTATTTAATTACACTAAAACCCCACAAGTTAAGAATAATTACACTAAAGTATGCATTAATGCCCATTTATGAAAGAAGTAAGCAATCAACATGCTTTTCTAGAAAAGTAAAAATACCACTATCATGGAAATCAAATATCATGAATGCATGCAAAACCGGAATCAAATCCGAGCACAAAAGTGAGGTTGTGCAAGAAAAAAGGATCAACGAGAAAAAGACAAAATGTGAATAGTGTTCGGAAAAATAACATATGGAAATGACACAATCCCCAAAGGAAGTTGTCAATCCAAGGAAAAGAGTCTCGAAAATCATTCCAGAGCACTCGAGATGACATCAAGTGATGAAAAACCGAACCCAAAAAGAAAAAGACAACGGAAAAAAAAATATCCGTTAAAATCTGAGAAAAAGAAAAGGAAGAAAAATGACCGGGTCATTACAATAAATTTGTAAAATGCTAGGTCGATGCATGCTCATCTCCTACGAGTAGCTTTATGTTACTCACCCTTATGATACTGGGGCATATTTCAGGTACGAAGACTTGAGTCGTGACGCCTAGCATTCCTTGGATGTCGTGTAGCTTTTAAGTTTCCATTTCATGTGAATGTTAGCATGAAATGTTATTTTGTAGACTTATATGTCAAAATATGTATATTTGATTCCATGTATGTAATGTGTACTTAAGTATACTTCTTTCAATGTATTTGATATGTATGAGATGAGGCCAGAGGCCAATAACCATTATATTGTATTCTATGTACTTTTTTAACTTCATGAAATTTTGTGAAAATCTTGAAAAATCGCAAGTCATTGCTTCACCATGGTTGCATCGGGTGTGGGAATTCCATTTTCATTCTTTCATAGAGTCTTATTAATCTTGTATGAAGTGTGGCCAAGGGTCAAATGGTCATTTGACTCCATTTTACATTTTTGGATTCCATGTTTTCCATTCTAAGTCCATTTTTACCTTTTTGCCCGTTGGGGGGTTGGATTTTGCATCGGCTATATTTTTAAGCCATGGACCATTGTAGCGCATCTAAATAGGTAAGTTACGTTTACGTGCATAGTCATATCCGGGCAAAACCTCATTGTTTGTGTTTTGAGCTTCCTATGAACTCATTTTGAAGTTTTGTTGCATAATCTGATTTTAGGGCACTTTGGGGTTTTCCTTCGGGAAATAAATTTCGTTCTTGATATGGTCACTTTGAAAACGTGATTTTAGGGGGGGGGTTCTTCTTCGTGTTTTTTCAGAAAATGTCGTCTTGGTACCGGAAATCCCGTGCAAAGTTCGGTTTTTATTTCTTAACATGATTTGGGGGGGGGGGGGGGGGGGGAGGGGGGGTTGTTCACAACTTTTTGCCAAAAAATGTCATTTAAGCCCTCAAAATCCCATTTGAATTCGGAAAATGTGTGCAGGCCCTGCTTATACTTGAAACCCAGAAAGTCTAATTTTTTGAAACTTTGAGGCTTCATATCTTCATCATCCGGACTCCAAATCAACTGATTTTTGAGTCTAAGTTTATTAGTTTTTGTTGGTCTATATAACAATATGCATGGTTGCATCAAATTATATCTGAAAAGACCATTTTATCCCTTATAAATTACCCTTGCCGCACTGATTTTAAACCCAAAAGTTGGTTTTTATAAAACTTTGACGTTTCATATCTTCTTCGTCCGGACTCCAAATCAAGTGATTCTTGAGTCTAGATTCATTAATTTTTCCTGGTCTATCCAACGGTATACTCATTTGCATCCAATTTTTTTTTGAAAAAACCTTTTTACCCCTTGCGAAGTACCTTGCTGCATTGATTTCAAACCCAAAAATGTGATTTTTATGAAACTTTGGAGTTTCATATCTTCTTCATCTGGACTCCGAATTAAGTGATTCTTGGGTCTAATTTGATTATATTTTTGTTGTCCTTCTAGTGGTGTGCTCTGTAGCACCCAATTTTATATTTTCATAAATGACCATTTTGCCCTTGGGGGCCTGTTCGGTCTTTTTCTGATCATTCGTTCCCGTATTAGTTCTTATTGAGTTCTGCGACCTCATGGAAGGTTACTTTGACTTCTTAGAGTCTTGTTTTCTATTTTCGCTTCCGCATTCGGATCCGTTATCGGGTCAACCTTTGGTTCATCACATGACACGCTGGCCTAAAAACCAAAGTCGTCGCACTCCTCTTCAAGAATCCTAACCTTGTTTTCCATTTTATGCTTGGTAGCTTAGATTATAGAGATTCAATTCTCTATTGAGGTAGGGGTGGTAGTATGTTTATATTCTAAGTGTTTTATAGTCCTTGTGGTTTAATATATATTGTGTACATTCTTTTGATATGATAGTATTGCATATTATAGGAAACCCTCACTTCTTGACTTAGGGCTTATTGATTTAAGCATCTATAATATGTGTAAACCATGTGTAAGAGGACTATATAATTTAGTAGTATGCTAAAATCTAGAAATTTCACATGTGTTAGTGATGTGGGACACTTGTAGAATTATTGATGTTATATGCAATCTCTATTGATATGAATTGCTATATTTGTTGTTACAATAATTCTATGCCCTTATGAATTACTAATTGTAATTATTTAGGAGCTTATTGCTATGATGTTGATAATTAGTACATAGAGCTTGTTATTGAGGCATGACTTGAATTGATAAATTTGTGATATTGTATTGTGCATAATATCATGATGTAAATTTGTCATTTGGCATGCCATTCTAGATTTGGAACCCTAAGACATGGTTTGTGTGGTTTCAAAAATATTTGTGCATGGAAGGTGGTTTGTATGCCTTATTATATATATAAGTTTTGAACTTGATATATATTTTGGAATCTCTTGGGACATTGTTACATGTGACATGGCTAAAGTTTGGCTTTAGTGCGGGAGGTATGAGTTCTCCCCAATTGAGATAGTGCGCACTAGGGTGGTCTTCTTAGTGGGTTAATGCCCGGAATAACCGTATTGTTCTTAGTTAAGTCCGAGACGTGATGTCCAAGTCTTCCATTACTTTTTTTTGCATTAAATTTCAAGTTGACAACCAATGCTTAATTGTGGCTTGAAATTCTTGTTATTAATGAATTGATGTTGTTGAGTACATTGAAAATTATTTGTGTTGCTAAAGAATCATTCAAGTTAGTTTAAGATGATCCCTTAGCACACCTTGAATATAGACGTTAAGTGGAATGCTCCCTTGTATTTGTCTATATTTATCTTGCAATGATATTAAAACTTTAGGGTATACGTATATGCTTCTCCTACGAGTAACTTGATTACTCACCCTAGTGGTTTGGGTTGTTTTTTAGGTAAGGAGTCCATGTTCATGGATGCTCGTCATCCTTAGAAGCTTTTTAGCTATTTAAAGTATTTTTGTATATTAACATGCAAGTGTTTAGCATGACTTGACTTTTGATATCATATCATATGGTACTTTTGGAGCTTTAGTAGCTTTCTTGATATGTAAAAACACTCAAATATTTGCTTTTGACATTAAAACATGTATGCTTTTGTACTTAGACACTTTTGATAACAAAGTTTTACTTCAAATGTCTTATAATCAAATCTTGAGGTTTGAGGGGTTAAAATCTTGTAAATGATGTGTATGGGGCTATGGGCCATTGTTTTTTGTTTATTTATCCATATCAAAGATGTTGGTATGTTCACACACTCAAACTTCATGAAAATTTTGTTTTACACATGCATTTTGAACCAATTCATGAAGGGATTCAAAGTAGAGTTTAGACCTTAGCACCTTAGGCTATTAGCAGCTTTTTCAGCAGCATTTCATGGTGTTTCGGTCGACTGAAACTCCATTTTGGTTGACTGATGTCAAATGGTTTGGTTTTTGTACAATAATCTCACATTCCAGTAGCCAAAAACACTGTTCAAGAGTCATTTCGGTCGACCGAACCCTTATTTCGGTCTACCGAAGCAACACGAACCCATTTTTTTTTTTTTTTTTTTTATGATTTCAGATCTCAGCACTTTCATTTCGGTTGTCCAAAAATCCATTTCGGTTGACCGAAATAGCTAGAACCCGAGCCTTGCTTCTGTTGAGTTTAAGCACTGATCATCCGACTTCAACGGGTCATAACTTCTTCGTTTCTAATCCAAATGGGGTGATTCTTGAGCCTAAACTCAAGGATTTTGAGTTAGATTTTCCAATGGTACCAATCCCATTCCAAAATTCCAAACACAGTGGGAGTTATGTATGTTTTAGTGAAGCAGTGTCAGTTTTCACTTCAACCTTTTGTGGGATTCTTAGCCAAAGTCTATGGAACCTCTTGAAATGTTTTAAAATGATTAGATTAGGTTGTATTAACCTTTTTTGACTTGTTTAGAGTCAAGTTTCTCCTTTTAATAGTGAATCGACCTTTTTGCCCCTTGGATAGCAAAATTTGTCCTTTTTGACCTTTGTTTCCGTTTTTGTCCTCTTTAAGTTCCGTGACCTCATGGAGGGTCACATTTGTGTCTTAGGAGTGACTCTTATCTCTAGAGACCTTGGTATATCCTTTAGCTTCCGCATTTCGGATCCGTTATCGGATCACTTTCGGTTCATCATTGACGCACTGGGTTGAAAAACATGGGCCGTCACAAACCAAATCCAAATCCTGCACACCTCATTATAAAACTCAAGAATCCCATCTCTAAAATCCACCAGAAATCCCACTCCTCTCTTCCCAATTCCCCAGAAAACGCAATCAACTCCCTCTTCTCAATCACCAAATCTTGTTTTCCAGGCAAACCCAGATTCCAAATCCAAAAAATTCAATAAAACCCGTTTGGAATATCTTCATCTGCAACAATTCTTGAGTAATCTTTCCCAAATGCTCTTCTCACGGGGATGAATTTAAACAAACCGCTTAATCCGAAACAAAGCACAGCCTTTTCATGTTATTAAATTATAGGATAACAGTTAAGGTGAACAAACTAGTCAGATTAAGATTAGTTGATTGATATGCAACTTCTGATTAAGTGAGCATTCTAAAAGAACATTTTAAATATGTTCAACACTCTTCTTTTAAATTTGTTTATTTCCCTTTATTTTTTATTTTCCCGGTGGTAAACCATTCTAAATCATCCAATATTTTTCCCATTTTTACTATACGTAGACTATATCATCATCAAATAGTTTGCCTATTTCCAAGTCAATAGATTGGTGGTAGGCCATAATCGTATATGCCATAATTGAGAATCTTAAAGAAGATGGACAATGACTAGATCATGAGACCAGTCTATTCAAATACGTTACAGCAAATGATCAACATATCTATATTAAAGCTGTGCACATCATGGTAATCATAATCACTCAGTGTCTTGTAAAGTTAATTTTAAAAATGTGGTTTCACATCAAATGCTTTCTAAGAACTGCCTAATATGTAAAAAGGGACACCATGGTTATTTACCATTCCAATTTCAATATTCAAGTTGTTCAAAACAAAGCAACCTAGTGTGTCCTGCAACCAATATGTTTTGCAAGTTCATGTCTGAAGAATTTGTACTAAAAACCAGAGAAAGGGTTAAGAAAATGAATTTAATATGGTGGAAATTTAAACAATTCTGCATCACATATTATAAAACAAGTTAGTGGTGATAAAGTCTTCAGAAACCTAGTCATCAAGCTGATCTTAAAGGAGCAATATACAATCTAACCCTTTAAAATGTTGAAGATTAGATTGGGACCTTGAATCCTTTTGAGTCATCTCATTGACCCACTGTGGCTGGCTGGTAAGTTGCACAGACAATGCCATTGGCTAACACAAGTCTAAGTTTAATGTTTTTTTCTTTCTAAACAATGATTATGATTATTTTCTATTTCACTGAGAAGGGTATAACACTGTGGTCAAGGACATGTTCAGTATTAAATAGGTTGTTGCTTTATTAGTTCAAGAGAGCGTGATTATATTCGCATATAAATTTTCAAGTTACACTTGATTATTTCTGAGTTCAGTGATTTTTCTAGGAAAGGTGGAATATATATATTAAATAGTAAAAAACAAGAAAACCACACTTCATCCGCAACAATTCCCCACCTCTATTTGTGCACAAAAAATCCAGAATGGTCATTTAAAGGCATGTGACCCCCTATATACGACAAAAATGGTCACTTAAAGGCATGTGACCCCCTATAAAACGCAAAATTCCTCTTAACCGCATATGACCCCCTTCATCCAACATGTTAGCTTATAGTTAACTTACAAAATTCCTCTTAGCTTTCTCGTGTGCCCATCCACCTTGTTCCTTAAAATGTGTGTCCTTGTACAAACGAATAGCAGGATCCTCATCCCTTTCACCGTCCTCATCTTCTTGGCTCTACCTTTCTTTGAGTTTGACCTGCAGTACAAAGTAATAGTGACTATTAGACAAATATATTGTTTAGAACGTAGAATATAAAATAAAAAAATTATAATTATTGTTTCATATATTACACACATAAGCATCGTAACGTCTGACGAAGGACATTGATCCAGAATAATGTGGAACCTCATTCTTGGAACGATTTTCTTTGTTTTTTCCACTTATTTCCTAAGTAGTAATTCAAACAATATTACAAGTTAGGAAACCTAAATAGCTAGTGAATGAAGTTATTATATTAAATAGTAAAAAATAAGTAGTTAAGAAATTGAACCTGAAATTTTGCTGACATCCACGTATCACATAATTTTTCCCAAATAGTATTACCAATACCATTGTAAGGATGGCGGTGTGCATTCTCAATCGGAAGATGCTCTTCAAAATGACACTTCAATTTATATCTATATTTCCTCAATGCGCTGGAAATTCCCTTATTTACTCGCTTAAAATCAGTGTCATTCGCATATACATCCACTCCAAAGACCTCCTTTATAATGTAAAATTAAGGTAAGCTACAATTTGTAACACATTAGACCAACAACCTCTGATTTATTTTTAACAAAACAAACATTAAATGATGGTTATCATTACCATCAAATGGTCATAGCAGACCTCTTTCTCAAAATCTGGAACATCCCTCTACGTTTTATACTTTAGAACGGCTTCAGTATCTCGTGTATTAATGCCAACCTCAGCTGTCCACAATTTTTTATTTAAACCAATAGGTTTAATATAACCTTCTCCAAACTCTACTAGAACCGGACAGTTGTTTTCCTTAATTTTGTACAAGGATTCAGTTTTTGCTCTTCCACGCCTTTTTCGTATCGGACCTGAAAAACAAATTCATCATCTTAATTAAACATAGGCATTTTACAAAAGAGCTTATGGTTAATCAATGATGAAGTATAATTACCTCCTCTTAGTTGTGGCCCCATCTGCTCATTACTACCTTCACCTTCCATTCTTTCATTTATTAAATTCTTATCATCACCTGATCCACTCAGTTGTGTAGGAGGTGAACTTGTAGATGATCGCTCAGTTTCAGCCTTGCGGGACCTTAAAACTCTACGCATTGGTTCTTCGGAGGTGTCCATAATTTAGTTTACAAGCTAATATGAAGAATCAAGTGAAATTAAATCAAAATAAACAAGCATATATAGAATATATTTAGAGTCATCATTTCATATTTACATAATTGCATTGAATAAAAAATTCAATAATTAGAGGCTAATAAACCTGAAGGAAGTCAATAAATAAAGACTAGTAATATAACTGAACAGATCACATTAAATATTAATCATAAAACCAAAAAAAACAAGTAAATGCTAAAATATAACAATTAATTTGGTCAACCAAATCAAAGATGCAAATTAATGAAGCACATAACCAATACTTAAAGAGAAATTTAAACAAAAAGTAACTCAAAAGATAAAGCTCGGTAATATAATTCAAAAAACCATAAAATAAGATACATGCTTAAGAATACAAAGCTTCACATGTCATCCAAATCAGTATCATCTTCAGACATTAATTTTGGTTCCTCATCTGAACTATATTGAATGTCATTTCCATCATCATTCTCAACATCCCAAAAGTCGTCATTAATGGCTACTTCACCCCTACATTTTTGAATCATTTCAGCATTAACAGTTTCACCCTCCAAATTGTCCCTGTTCAAAGGGAGTGGATCCATGTCCAAGTCCGCTTCTACAACTCCATCCATGATGCTTGGTTCGTTCTCTTGGTATGCTGTAGTGTTGAGCATTTCATCATGTACTCCTGTTTCACCCTCTTTTTCAGGTACATCAAATGAGTTTCTACTTGTTATATCTTGAACTACCTCCCACGTCCCTTGTAATTTGTTATCTTTGACATAAAAGCATTGTAATGCTTGATTTGCTAACACAAACGGCTGATTTTTGTATGCTCTACTGGCTACATTTACACTTGTGAAATAGGTATCTTTGTGTACACTGGTACCAATTCTAACATCAAACTAATCACATTTAAAAAGAAATTTTTTTTTTCCTAGAGGATATCTTAACTCAATAATATCTGTTAGGACACCATAGTAATCTTGGTCTTCTCCTTTCACTAACACGCCACTATTCAGTGTTCGTCGATTTTGCTCCCTTTCCTTAGTATGGAACCTAATCCCATTTACCATACACGCAGAATATCGACTTACTAGACATTGAGGTCCACAGGCTAATAAATACAGATCATCACAAGTTGTTTCCTTTAGATGATGACGCATTTCCTTTATCTATTAAAAAAAGTGTAGTGCTAAATAAATGAATGACAGTTCATTTTAATTAAAATTAAAGAATTTTATTTAATTAAGTACAATAGGTGCATAATAGACTTACTTTTGTTTCGAACCACCTCGAATATTCTTTAGCATGTCTTTGAGGAACATTGCGCAAATTTTCTCTCTCAAGTTCTACCTTGTGTTTTCTAAACAATTACATTATGTTAAAGATACAATTGTGTACATATATTAAGAAATAGACTATATATTCATAGAAACTGACAAGATATGACATGCAATGAGCTACTTACTCTTCATATGACAAAACATCTTCACAATTCTGTAACACGTACAATCGGGCCATCTCTATGTCCGCACGAGGCAATATGTCCAAACTTTGGGCTCCTATCGGTCGAAGCACTTGCTGTAATAACCCGATCATTTTCCTTTCTTTCTTTTTTCGGAAATTCTTTTTTTCGTCTTTTCCCTATTTCGTCCTTTAGTCATTTTTCCATTTTTTCTTGCATAACCTCACTTTTTGTGCTCGGATTTGATTCTGGCTTGGCATACATTCATGATATTTCATTTTCATGATATCTGCATTTTACTTTTGTAGAAAAACATATTAAATGTTTACTTTCCTTGTAAAGTGCATGAAAGCATGACTTTTTGGTAATTATCCTAAACTTGAGGAGTTTTAGTGTAATTAAGTAAAGTAATTATTTTTTGTCTTAGGGACCATTTAGCAATTTAATTTGGAAGATATTTTTAAAAAGGACCTATTTGCAATTTCTGAAAAATGTGACAAGTGTCACATTCCTAAGGTGCCACTTGTTGGTTTTGTGGTGGAACCACTTGGAGGCTTAATCTCTTGACACATGGAGGGTGGAGATTCACCCATTTGTTAACCTAGGATTGGACCACTTGTTGGCATAGATGGTTGACAAGTGTAGGTTCAATATTAAGCCTTAGAACTTTACATAGGATAGTGACAAGTGTAGGCTTCATAATTGGTCTTGCATTAGTGTGTGTGTGAGAGGTAGTGCAAGAGTACCTAGTGAGTGGAGAATTTTGAACTTAGGGATTGCATTTTTTTTCAATCATCTCTTTCCTCTCAAGAACTCTAACTTAGCCTCCAATGAAGGAAAAGCTTGACCAATAGCTTTAACTTTAATTTTGGTGCCCTTCCACTCTCCTAAAACCATTAAGCTTGGAACACTTTATCTTCCTCTCACTCTCCTCTATAAAACCCTTGTTTGGCTTTTCATTTTTAAGCTTGGTTGCCTTGGATTATAGAGATTCTATTCTCTATTGAGGTAGGGGTGTTATCATTTATCTTCCAAGTGATTTAATTGTTCTTATAGTGATATCAAAGTTATATGTATGTCTTGTATTGAAATAAGAAATAAATGATTAATTGTAACTTGTATGTAATTCACTTTAGACTTGATAAATGGCATGGCCATGACTTGATCCATGTTGTGTATTAATTTGGCATGATTTAAATGAGCTTTTAAATCTAGAGTATTAATTAATTTAAATTGATTTAAATTCTACTTAATTGCACCATGCTTAAATTCCATTTTTAACTTGATATATGGCATGTCTATGAGTTACTACTTGTCATATATTTAATTGGAATCATTTGGACAACTCTTAAAATCTAGAGAAATTACTTAATTAGCTTAATTAATTTCTATCTTATTGTTCTAATGATTTAGTCATTCAATTCGTGGAACTTGTTATGTTTTATCACATATCATGACTTGTTGCTCTACTTGATGATTTTGGAAACTTGGGATATTATCAAGAACATGACTAGGCTAGGACTTGGTTCTAGTACGGGGGATTGTCCCTCTATAACTATAGTGCGCACTAGGGGAAGATACCCATGGGTTAATAGCCCTAAAGTGATCCCAAGAGTACGGTTTTAATCCGGGCAATATCCAAGTATCCACTTTGGTTTGATTTCGCATTTAAGTTCCAAGTTGTTAACTTTGTGAATTTACATCTCATTGTACTATGTTGAAAGTTTTAAAGTCACTTGATAGCATGAATTTAATTGTATTGAATTGCAAACTTGGTACAAAGATAGACCTATGCATTCCTTACGAGTAAACTTGTTTACTCACCCTGAAGTTACCGGGTGTTTTCCAAGTAAAGAATCAATATTGTGGGATGCACAACAACCTTAGACTTGTTAGAATACTTGGAATATTTTTGCTATGTTAAAATATGCACTTGTTAGCATATCGTACTTTGTTTTGGTTATTATATTAAAAACTTGTATTTATTGTTCAAGACGTGTAATGTTCACTTAAGTGCACCTTTTTATACTTTTTGGATGTGTGTGTAATGAGGCCAAGGGCCAAACATGCTTAACTTAACACTTGTAGTCATTTGGTACCAACCTTTGCTTTAAAAATGTGTTTAAACCAACCTTGAAGGTTTGGCATAGGAAATTCTTGTAATGGACATGTATAAGGCTATGAGTTGTTGTAATGCATTCATTTAGTCATTTCAAGATTGTTGGTATGTTCACATACTCAAAATCTCATTGAAAATCAGTTTTAAACTCTCATTTTTGAACCAAATCATCATAGGATTCAAAGGATGGGTTGAACCTTAACACCTTGGCATATAGCAGGTCTTATAGCAGCTTTTCGAGGTGCTTTGGTCGACCGAAACTCCATTTCGGTCGACCGATGGCATTTGAATTTGTCTTTGCACAGTAATTCATCATTCCAGTAGCCAATTCTCATTTAATGGATTCATGAATTCCGAGGATGGAATTCTTTTTGTTAGGGGGGAAGAATTTAATACCCCGATATTTTAAATGATTTATTAATTGGGATTAATTACTTTTATTTTATTTTTAAATGATTTATTTTATTTAATTGGAATTAATAAATTTTATTTTATTTTTAAATAATTTGTTCTATTTAATTGAGTGCGTAGATTAATTATCTTTTTTAATTAGATTATATTTCATGATTATATTTGTTGAATTGATATGGTATTTTACTTTGTGGAATGCTATGATTTAATTACTTTTTTTGATTTGTGTGTGTTTTTTACTTGTGTGAATTATTTGTTAATTATTTATAATTATTAGATTTAATTTAATCATTTTATTTTAATTGGATTGGGCTTAAGAAGAGTGAGACCAATGGATGTGGTCTTGGGCTTGAAGGAAGCCTTATTGGGTTAATTAATAATGGGCCCAAGGTTATAAAGATATTTAAATAATTATCTTTGCATAATTATATATATATGTAATTAATTAATAATTATTATGGAAGGATATATCTATATATATTTATTGATATATATATGTGTGTGTGTGTGTGTGTGTGTGTGTGTGTGTGTGTGTGTGGATATGATTTAATTAATTAATGATTAATTATGGAAGGTAATCTACATATATATATATATATATATATATATATATTATAATATGTGTGTATATATTTTATATTATTTGATAATTATTATTCTTTTATTTGGTAGTCTTATTGGGACTAGGATTTGAATTTTAATGTTTATAAATTATACATATAAGGTTTAGGGTTGAAAGATTTTTACTTTAGAAAAATAAGAGAGACAGAGAGAGAAGAAAAGAAGTCTGACAGGGAGGATGCCGGAATTGGAAGAGACAATCAAAACTTGAAGTGTCGGTTTCGTTTCGAAACCTTTAGGCAAGTTCTTCTCTAACTTTACTCTTAGAACTCATAAGGATTTCACCTTGAGTATCAATGTTTAGATTAGTTTTATTTGATTAAATCAGGATTAAATCGAAGTATTAAAAACATGTTTTTATTTTTGGAATTGTTGAATTTTAATTATATATATGGGTTGTATATATTTAAAATCAACTATATGCTTGATCTATAACCCAAAAAGGTTATTTAGGATTTATAGAATTTCTGAGAATTTTCTAGAATTTTCTGGTATTTTTCTATATTTTTAGGAATTTATTATATTTTATTTTCCTATAATTGTTGGAAAATTATATATAAATATATACTGTTTATAAATATATATATATATATATATATATATATATATGCACGCCTGGGAATCGGCGCATCAAGAGGCGAGAAATCCAGTGTGGGCAAGTGCATAGGAATATGGAACACAAGCTGATCTGGACCATTGGATTATTTAAAGGTCATTAGATTGATTCGGTGTGGTGTGGGTCTATGGAGACTCAGTGCACCACATAAAAGGACCATAGATTAAATCTGGTCAATGGAGAAAAGATCTGGTGCTGCGTGCACCATCAGAGTTGATGTAACAGTAAATCATAGTGTGCCACGTGTCAGCATCTTAGTCTTTAATTTGGTGTGGTCGCACTCACAGTAGCGATTGAGCTCAGCATATTAGTTTGCTTGTTTTGTTACTTGAAATTGAAACGATCATAACTTATTCATTTTAAATAAAAATTGGGTCATTATTGAGCTCAAATTTAAGGATTTTTCATCCTCTTTCCAATGGTACTAATTTCATTATTAGATTCCCATGCTACTAGGAGATATTCACGTTTTATTAAGATGATGTCAGAAAATTATTTAAACCGAGATGGAGTATTTATGGGAAACCATTTATGACGATGTTTAGTAGCATTTAATTTGTATAAATATAATTAAATTAATATATTGGTGATGTAAATAGGTATATATATATATACATATTTATTTATATATGTGTATATCTGGTTTAATTAATTTATGAGTTGTATGGACGGACGTATATATATATATATATGTATATATGGTTTTAAATAGCATATATATAGTTTTAAATAATCAAGAATTATTAATGAATGTGTTATACACACACATATATATATGTATATATTATATAGTATATGTGTATATGTATATATTATTTAAGATGATTAACATTATTAGTCTTATTTAATATATCTGGATAGGTTGGTTATTAAATTAATTATATGCATATGATATGCATGGAATGTCTAGGTAGAAGTTGTTTTGTTGATAAGTTAATTTACCTATATAAGAATTGTTTGGTTGATAAATTAATTTTTAAGGTTTGGTACGTGGTTGAATTGTAGGCATGGATGAGTTGCTAGTTTAAAAATATAAATATAGATACTTGTGGAGGCATAGTTGAATTGCTAATGTATAAATAAATATACTTGTAGAGGCGTGGTTGAATTGTAGGCATGAAAGTTTAAAAGTATAAATATATATACTTGTGGAGGCATAGTTGAATTGCTAATATATAAATAAATATACTTGTAGAGGCGTGGTTGAATTGTAGGCATGGAAGTTTAAAAGTATAAATATATATACTTGTGGAGGCATAGTTGAATTGTTAATGTATAAATAAATATACTTGTAGATGCATGGTTGAATTGCCAATGTATAAATAAATATACTTAAGAAGGCATGGTTGAGTTGTATATATATAAATAAATTTATTTATAATGGCATGGTTGATTTGTCAAAGCATAATTAAATTGTTATGTGTTAGATGGTTAAAATTTCATCTAAGGTATTGTATGTGTAAGTTGGATTAGGATTAGATATTTTTATATTAGAATAATCTAGTACTTACATGTTAGTTATTATTTTATAATATTAATAAAATAATATTGGTGAAGACATGGATGATGTGTCAAATCCTAGATATTGGTTATGTGATTTAAATAATTAAATCATTATTGGGTTTTAAATTAAATATAGTGTTCCTTTAATTATATTTTTATTATTTAAATATTTAAATAATTTCCTAGGATGAGATTAAGGTTAAATGAATTTATTTTTAAATTAAAGAAATTGTGGATTGGTTTAGGAATGATTATTGATTTAATCATTGTGCAATGGTTATGAAATTTAAATGAACCTATTAATGGATGGGATTATTGTATTATATAATTATTTATATATATGTATATCATGTTATATTAAAGTTAAAACTTTATTAGGAATGGTTTTGGTCAGAGATGTTCTTTTTATTGGTTTTCAGAGGCCTGGTAGAGAGAGCTTGCTCGTGGGTCTGACCCACGATTTATTTTTCAGGTTATTAGAAGGTCTAAGTCTCAAGGTTGAGGATTCGCAGCTGAAAGACTTATCCATGTTTTCTATTTTATTTCAAAGTAGGATATTATTACTTTAGTGTTTATTGATGAATTTCTGGTTAGTGGATTTTAGTTAAGGGGTCCTTGAGTTATGGGATTCCCGAGTTGTAACCATTGGAGAGTTATTAATGAAAATTATTATTTATTAGTTTTCTTCCGCGTATTATTTATTCTTTATTTCATTTTGTAATTTGTGCTTGTTTGAAATACTTTAATTGTTTTAATATTCCATGATTTTGTGCGCGGATTTGATCAACCCGTGCTCCAAAATTGAGAGGTATCACAATAACCTTTATATCTTTTATAAACAGTATGACCTAGTCAACTTTAGAATGATTTTCAATCAATTTTCTTAGAGTTGGACTAGCGAACTATAAAAATATGAACTCAAGAGACTTATCTCTAAAAATAAATAAACATGGCAAATTATCTTTCAAATTATAGATTATACATCAATAATTTTTTTCATCAAATAATCTTGCGTCCCAATTTACATTTATAAATAATTAATTAATTCAAGACAAATGAATACCATTCATGTGTAGACAAGAAAAATATAATCATCACTTTCTCATAAAAACCTAAAACTAAAACAACCTAAATCCTATTCTACAAGATATAATCAAACGAAAATAGGATATAGTCCGTGACCATATGATATCCTTAGGACCTAATTAGGGGGGTTTGCACCAATAGATCTAATAGGAACAAGTCTCATAGCATCAATAGGTACGTACTTGACCAAGTCCTCTTTTTTTATCCACACAGTTTTTACTTTCAATCTTTGAAGAGAATTTTCAACTCCAATCTTTTTCTTGTTAGGATAGTTCTTCGCATGAGAATTCTTAGGTTCATTCACATAATTTTGCTTCCTAACATGAACCCTATTCCTAGCATAAGAACTATGAGCACGAAAAAAAAAAAAAAACACAAAAGTGCAATGATATCGTAGGCTTTTTTTTTTCATTGCTTACCCATCTTCTTCCCTACTTACTCACTATATCAATGGCTGCTCCATCACCATACCTAAATCTTGCATCCCTCAACGTGGCAAATTTTGTGTCAATAAAATTGACACAATCCAATTTTCTGTTATAGAAAACGTAGATAATGGGACTGATTGAGTCACAAGGTGTTAGCCCCATGACGGTTGTCTAAGGGAAGACATGGGCATTTCAAGGCCATGCCATGTCTTGGGAATACTTTGGCTTGGGTTAGACAGCCATGAGGATGCTCAGTGGGTTGTCAGCGTGCACAAGATGCTCAGCGTGCACACAAGATGCTTAAAAGGATGCTCGGCGTGCACTGGGGGTGCCCAGTGGCACTTTCGTAAATATGGCAAAAAGTGAAACTTGGAGTTTTGACTCGGGATCTTTATGGGAGGTACCTTGAGTCCATAGAAGTTGGTTGGAACAGACAGCACTCAATTTGGATGTCGGGAAAGGCTTGAAAGGCCATTATGACTCCTCAAGCATGGGTGATGTCTACTCCTGTCAGAGTGCTGGATTTCCTTAAGACTATACTGGGGAGGGGTCTGTTGAGCACATCGGTTGGGCTATGGCATGGCTTGCTTAGAGGGCTTAGCCAACGTGCATGGGCACGTGTTGCACCACTCCAATATGGTTGCACAAGTGGGGAGCATCCAAGATATTGAAGGGCAAACAAGTGGGCACCGACAAGCACGCTGGTGTGCAGCGGCGCGCGTGCGGGCGTGCAGGTGGGCGCGCGGGCAGGCGTCCAACCTAGTGTGCGCGAGCGTCTAGCTCGGCGTGCGCATGGCCGTCCAGGCGGGCGTACAGCCACGGGCGCATGAGGGTTCAAACATGGCGCGCATAGAAGGGCACTAGTGTGTGCGCCGGCGTGCACTTTGGCGTGCACCCGAGGGTGCGCACGGGCATGCATGGCTTGGTACGCTGTGCACTCAGAGACATATATATGTGGGTGCAGATTGGTGGACTTGGGCTAGGTTCACAAGGTTGACTCAGATGTGGCTAGAGCATAGACAACACAAAGTCATGGCTTGCGGTTACAAGAGGTGGTGGCTTAGTGGGCTCAGTCGGTTGGGGGAAGTTACTAGCACTTCCCACCCATCATGGGAAGTGGGGGAGTGCTGAGTAACCTCCTAAGCATGTGGCACAATTCTGAGAGGACCAACACACAGGCGGTTAAGGGTGGTTTCTTCCACTATGCAGAATGTAACTTCTTGTGGTTGTGTGGCATGAGTAGAACATGCCAACAAGCCTAGCAGTTGGGCTTGTCAACTGTATTATAGTGCTGGCACATCTAGAGGGTGCCAACACGACCCTAGGTGGATGGGGGTGTCATCCATCATCTTAGTGGGCAGTTATGGGCGGTTTTGAGAGTGGCCTATATAATGCTAAGGTGGGCTTTGTAGAGGGAACAGAGAGGAGGGTGTGAGCCTTGGTTGTTCTTTGTTCGAACTCATGTTCCTTTGTAATATGTTTAATATGAGCAAAGGTTGGGGGTTGTCCCTGTAAACTGTGTGTGCCTTCTTTACATTTCTATACTGTGTGTATTGTATTGTTGTGTTGGCTGAGACTTGGTGGCCCCAAGTGCCATTACAGAGGCAAAAATTCACGGTGTAATTTAGCCCTGTAATAATTAGTATCAGAGCCCCGTTCTACGATGGCTGGAGGTAATACTCGTGAGAGAGTTTCCCGTTTGGAAGAGTTTGTGGGTTTTCCTACAGAAACAGAGGTACAAGATGGTGCAGAGAGCCTTGTTGTTTGAATCAAAAACTTGGCTTCTGAAGTGGAGATCTTGAAGACTGATCCTAATGGGTTTGGTGACTTCATGTAGGCCACCAAAGAACAATTGACCCGTATCTCTGAAGATGTTGAGTCGCTGACTGATGTCTTCAGGAAGAACCTGAAAGACCTTGAAGATGAAGTGTCCTTGGTGAAGAGGGCCATTCATGGGAGTTCCAGAGGCAGTGGTGATCCTCTTTCACAGAAGATCAAGGTGCCGGATCCCAAGTCTTTCAGTGGTACCCGAAATGCCAAAGAGTTGGAGAATTTCCTATGGGACATGGACCAGTACTCAAGGCTGCTCGGATCCCTGATAGCGAGAAAGTGACCATTACAAGCATGTATCTGTCTGGTGATGCAAAACTATGGTGGCGCATACAGACAGAGGACGATGCTTCTGCGGGTAGGCCTCGGATTGAAGTTAGAGAGACCCTTAAGAAGGAATTGAAGGACCAGTTCTTGCCTCAGAACACTGCATGGATTGCAAGGGAATCTCTGAAGAAATTGAAGCACACAGGCACGGTTCGTGACTATGTGAAGGACTTTAGTTGCTTGATGCTGGACATTCGAAATATGTCAGAGGAGGACAAGCTGTTCAATTTCATGTCCGGATTGCAACCATGGGCTCAGGCAGAACTCCGTAGGCAAGGTGTGAGGGACCTTCCTACTGCCATGACAGCGGCAGATTGTCTTGTAGATTTCAAGATGACTGGGTCTACTACACAAGACAAGAAGAAGTCCAAGTAGGGGAAGAAAGACAAAGGCCAGTCCTTCAGGTTCAAGGACAAGAAGAAGGACAAGAATCAAAAGAAGGATAAAGGCGGTGGCTTTGTCAAGGCCAAGGCAGATTACAATAACAAAGGGAGTAGTAGTGGAACTAAGCCCAACTACGGTTGTTTCATCTGCAATGGTCCCCATCGTGTTAGGGACTGCCCCAAGAGGGAGAAGCTAAGTGCTATTGTCGCTGATTCAAAAGGAGACTCAGACTCGGAATCTGGTCCAACCCGAGTTAATCCTCTGCAAATGCTGAATGCTCTTACTGAAGAACAGTCCATGGAGTTGAAAGGGCTCATGTTCATTCAGGTGACGCTGAACGGCAAGGAAGTTTTGGCAATGGTGGACACGGGGGCCACTCATAACTTCATTGCGCAGAGGGAAGTAAGTAACTTTAATTTAAAGTTAATTCCACATGTTAATAAGATAAAAGCTGTGAATTCTGAAGCCAAGCCTGTCTTAGGCATGGCTACCACTTCTATGAAAGTTGGTTGTTGGGAGGGCGTAGTTAGTCTTATGGCTGTACCCTTAGATGATTTTGATCTAATTCTTGGAATTGAGTTCCTTACGAAAGCCAGAGTGGTAGTTGTGCCATATTTTGGAGGAGTTTTTATTTGGGACAGGAGTTGTCCATGTTTTATTCCATCAGTGGCTCTTTATGGGCACTAAAAGAAGGAAGATCGTAAATATGGCTGCATCGAAATAATCTCTGCATTGCAAGTGAAAACAGGTTTGAAGAGGGGAGACTCTACCTTTCTTGCAGTTATGATAGAGATCAAACCGGACCAGCTTGTTGAAGTTCCGGATTCTGTTGCTGAAATTCTAGAGGAATTTACAGAAGTGATGCCACCAGAACTACCTAAGCAATTGCCCCCTCGACGTGTTGTTGATCACAAGATAGAGTTGGAGCCGGGTGCAAAGGCTCCTGCTCAGGCCCCATACTAGATGGTGCCTTCAGAATTGGCTGAACTGCGTAGACAGTTGGATGAGTTACTGGAGTCTGGCTATATTCAACCATCTAAGGCACCGTATGGCGCGCCAGTGTTGTTCCAGAAGAAATAGGATGGCTCAATGCGGATGTGTGTGGACTATAGGGCTCTGAATAAGGTGACTATGAAGAACAAGCATCCAGTGCCCAATGCCGCTGATTTATTTGACAGGTTGTCAAGGGCATCCTACTTTACTAAGCTGGATTTACGTGCAAGCTACTAGCAGGTGCATATAGCAGAAGGAGATGAACCCAAAACTGCATGTGTAACTCGTTATGGGTCTTATGAATTTCTTGTAATGCCGTTTGGGCTAACTAATGCCCCGACAACCTTCTGTAACTTAATGAATAATGTGTTTTATGACTACATCGATCGCTTTGTTGTTGTTTATTTGGATGACATTGTAGTCTATAGTGAGTCATTGAAAGATCACTTAAAACACTTGAGATTGGTTTTCTCAAAACTGAAGGAGTTTCAGTTATATGTCAAAAAGGAGAAGTGTGAGTTTTGTCGCTAAGAAGTGATGTTTTTGGGGCATTGGATCAGTAAGGGCATGTTAGAATGGATAAGAGAAAGGTGAAAGCCATCCTTGATTGGTCTGCACCTACCAAAGTGATAGAGTTGAGATCTTTTCTAGGGTTGGCAAACTACTATAGAAAGTTTATAAAGGGGTATTCCAAGAAGGTTAGTCCTTTAACGGACTTACCTGAAGAAGGACAAACAGTAGGTTTGGTCTGAGGAGTGCCAGAATGCTTTTGAGATGCTTAAGCAGGCAGTGTCTAAGGAACCGGTCTTGAGACTGCCTGACTTTGGTTTGCCATTTGAAGTGCATACTGATGCCTCTGACAGAGCAATTGGTGGGGTCCTAGTTCAAGAAGGACACCCATGTGCCTTTGAAAGTAGGAAGCTTAAGGATGCTGAACAGAGGTATACAACTCACGAGAAGGAGATGACTGCAGTGATACATTGTCTTGACGCATGGAAGCACTATCTGTTGGGTACCAAGTTTACAGTAGTGACTGATAATGTAGCCAATACCTACTTCAAGACACAAAAAAAGCTTACTCCAAAGCAAACTCGTTGGCAAGAGTTTCTTGGGGAGTTCAATTTTGTGTGGGTTCACAGACCTGGAAAGCAGAATCAGGTTGCTGATGCCTTGAGTAGGAAAGAAGTGTTGGAGTATGTGGCGCCGTTGACAACGGTGTATACTGATTTCCTTGACAGAATCAAAGAGCAATCTCAGTCCGACAATGCCTATCAGAAACTTAAGCAACAGGTTACTGATGGTGAAGTCAGAAAGTACTGGATTGAAGATAATCTACTCTACGCCAGAGGAGGTAGATTATATGTTCCTATTGGAGGTTTGAGACGGGAACTAATGCGGGAAATGCATGACCCTCAGTAGGCTGGACATCCTGGAGTGGATAGAATGCTGGCGTTGATATCCAGATCATATTACTGGCCCAAGATGGAGGATGACATAGAGTTATATGTCAAGACTTGCTTGGTCTGTCAGAAAGACAAGCATGAGAGGAAGAAGGAGGCAGGGCTACTGTAACCCTTGCCTATACCAGAGCGTCCATAACAGTCAGTTTCAATGGATTTCATTTCTGGTTTTCCTAAGGTGGAAGGTATGAGATCTATTTTTGTGGTTGTAGATAGATTCTCTAAGTATGCAATTTTTATTGCTGCACCACATGCATGCCCAGCGGAAGTCGTTGCTGGTTTATTTCATAGGTTTGTGGTGAAATATTTTGGCTTGCCCGAAGATATTGTTAGTGATCGTGACACCAGATTTACTGGAAGGTTCTGGACAGTGCTATTTGGCTTGATGGGTTCTGAACTGAAGTTCTCCACAGCAAACCATCCTCAGACTGACGGACAGACTGAAAGGATAAACCAGTTATTGGAAGAATATCTGAGGCACTATGTCACTCCAAGTCAAAAAAATTAGCTGGAGTTGCTAGACACTGCACAATTCTCTTATAATTTGCACAGGTCTTCAGCAACAGGAATGAGTCCCTTTGAGTTAGGGACAGGGCAACAACCTCGCACACCACAGGAGGTGGCAGTGCAAAGGACTGGTGAAAGATGCCCTGCAGCATACCGATATGCCCGTTCCATGCAAGAGATGGTGGAGGAGGTACAGGACAGCCTTGCCAAGGCTGCGAGAAGGATGAAAAAGTATGCAGATAAAAGGAGAAGGCCATCAGAGTTCCAAGTGGGAGACAAGGTTCTGTCGAAGTTGACTCCACAGATTTGGAAGAAGATAAGCAGCAAGACTGTTCGCAGAGGGCTGATTCAGAAGTATGATGGTTCATTTGAAGTTGTGAAGAAAGTGGGGAATGTTGCTTACAGATTACAGTTACCTGAGAGACTGAAGGTCCATCCTACTTTTCATGTGAGTTTCCTCAAGCCTTTTCATGAGGACACTACAGATACATCAAGACAGCAGGCTAAGAGAGCCCCACCTATTATTCGGTTGCAGTTTAACAAGAAGGTGGAGAAGATTTTCTCTCACCGGACCCAGGGTCAGAGTAAGAAAAATCGCAGAACTGATTACTTGGTGCAATAGAAAGGATGCAGTGAAGCAGAGGTGAGTTAGGAAAGAGATGTGACATTATGGCAGTTTGAGAAACATGTAAGGGAGTACTTGGACAAGTCAACGAGAGCGTCGACTTCTTCTGGTGGGGGTGGTTTGTTAGCCCCTTAACGGTTGTCCAGGGGAAGACATGGGCATTTCAAGGCCATGCCATGTCTTGGGAATACTTTGGCTTTGGTTAGACAGCCATGAGGATGCTCAGTGGGTTGTCAGCGTGCACAAGATGCTTAGCCTGCACACAAGATGCTTAAAAGGTTGCTCGGAGTGCACTGGGAGTGCCCAGTGGCACTTTCGTAAATATGGCGAAAAGTGAAACTTGGAGTTTTGACTCGGGATCTTTATGGGAGGTACCTTGAGTCCATAGAAGCTGGTTGGCATAGACGACACTCAATTTGGATGTCGGGAAAGGCTTGAAAGGCCATTATGACTCCTCAAGCGTGGGTGATGTCTACTCTTGTCAGAGTGCTGGATTTCCTTAAGACTATACTAAGGAGGGGTCTGTTGAGCACATCGGTTGGGCTATGGCATGGCTTGCTTAGAGGGCTTAGCCAACATGCATGGGCACATGTTGCACCACTCCAAGATGGTTGCACAAGTGGGGAGCATCCAAGATATTGAAAGGCAAACAAGTAGGCACCGACACGCGCGCTGGTGTGCAGCGGCGCGCGTGCGGGCGTGTAGGTGGGAGCGGGGGCAGGCGTCCAACCTAGTGTGCGTGAGCGTCTAGCTCGGCGTGCGCATGAGCATCCAGGCGGGCGTACAGCCCCGGGCGTATGAGGGTTCAAACATGACGCGCGTAGAAGGGCACTAGTGTGTGCGCCGACGTGCACTTTGGCGTGCACCCGAGCGTGCTCACGGGCGTGCATGGCTTGGCACGCTGTGCACTCAGAGACATATATATGTGGGTGCAGATTGGTGGACTTGGGCTAAGTTCACAAGGTTGACTCAGATGTGGCTAGAGCATAGACAACACAAAGTCATGGCTTGCGGTTACAAAAGGTGGTGGCTTAGTGGGCTCGGTCGGTTGGGGAAAGTTACTAGCACTTCCCACTCATCATGGGAAGTGGGGGAGTGCTGAGTAACCTCCCAAGCATATGGCACAATTCTGAGAGGACTAACACACAGGCGGTTAAGGGTGGTTTCTTCCACTATGCAGAATGTAACTTCTTGTGGTTGTATGGCATGAGTAGAACATGCCAACAAGTCTAGCAGTTGGGCTTGTCAACTGCATTATAGTGCTGGCACATCTAGAGGGTGCCAGCATGGCCCTAGGTGGATGGGGGTGTCATCCATCATCTTAGTGGGTAGTTGTGGGCGGTTTTGAGAGTGGCCTATATAATGCTAAGGTGGGCTTTGTGGAGGGAACAGAGATGAGGGTGTGAGCCTTGGTTGTTCTTTATATGAACTCATGTTCCTTTGTAATATGTTTAATATTAGCAAAGGTTGGGGGTTGTCCCTATTAACTGTGTGTTCCTTCTTTACATTTCTATACTGTGTGTATTATATTGTTGTGTTGACTGAGACTTGGTGGCCCCTAGTGCCATTACAGAGGCAAAAATTCGTGGTGTAATTTAGCCCTGTAACACAAGGCATGGTGGGCTTCATAGATGGAAATCTTTCTTCTCCACCAATGTACCAGCAACAATCGAGAGAAGAGACGAGCGAGAAGATACTGAATACAGCATACACTGCTTGGAAAAAATTAGATTGGCTACTGCATGGTTGGATCACCGGCACTTTAACTAATGAAGTACTGGTCGTAGTAGTCGGACTTGACACTGCATGTGATGTTAAGACTGTCACTTCATGCATTCGCTCAAGATTCATAGGAACGTGAATTTTATTTGCAACAAAAATTAAGGATGCATCGAAAGGGAAATTCATCTCTCTCTAAATATCTTTTGATCTTCAAAGGCATTTGTAATGATCTTGCTATAATTGGCAAACTTGTTAATGATCGAGCAAAGGTTTTTGCCCTGCTAACCGGACTTGGTCCAGGTATGAATATTTTGTTACTACAATGTTAAAGCCTCTAATGCTAACATACAGTGAAATGGTTCCTCTACTTCAATCCCATGAAACGATTAAGATTCTTCATACAAATGACAACTATGGTAACATGAATCACAATACGGCATTTATAGGCCAGCGACAAAACTTCAACAAATTCAATCAAACTCAAGGCTGAGGCAAGCCAAGTTCTTTCAACTCCAGAGGACGTGGGTTTACCTAAGCGACTCGCAGTAATGGGCAGTATAATACTGGAAGGGGCAATTTAGATCGCCAAAATCCAAACTATGCAACCCGAAATGAAAAAGAAAAAGGTGAGGTGTATCAAATATGTCATAAGCCTAATCACACTGCGTTATGTTGTTGGCATAGGTTTAATCAAGTATATCAAGCAGAGGATGTCTCCAAGGCATTGGTAGCTCTCACAATTTCCGACAATCAAAACCAATCTTGGTTTCCCGACACAGGTGTAAGTGCACACATGACTGATGATCCCGGTAAGTTACATTCATTATCCAGTTACTTTGGACATGACAAAATCATGGTTGGTAATGGAGATTCATTAAAGATGATCCATGTTGGTTTAACCTTACTTGATGTTGATGATAGGAAATTATGCTTGAATAATGTTTTAGTTGTGCCACAAATCAAGAAGAATTTGATTTTAGCTAGTCAATTAACTTTTGAGTTTCCTTATGTTTTTCACTTTTCTGCGGATGGTTTTGTTTAGGGCTGCAAATGAACCGATCTGTTCATGAACAGCTCGAGCTTGGCTCATTAAAAGCTCGGCTCGGGCACGTTCGTTTAGTAAATGAGCCGAGCTTGAACATAATTTTAGGGCTCGTTTAGTAAACGAGTCGAGCTTGAGCAATGCCAAGCTCGTTAGGCTCGTGAACAGGCTCATTTAGTAAAAGGTTTATTTATTTATGTTTTAGAAATTTTCTATACAATTTTATTAGCCCATATAATATAAATTCAGTCCAAACTGTGTGTTTATAAGCCCAACTCCACTAACCTATTTACCCTATCATTACATATATATTATATATATATCAACCATTGATTACATTTGACTATTTGAGTTCCCAAATCTAGCCGCAATAGATATCCTTTTTCATCGCCTTACTGTACCAGTGACCTTCAGTTTCAATAAAGCATCATTCTTCCTCTCTTATGTATCCTTCTTCCTCTCCTACTGGTCGGCTCTCTAATCCCTTTCAATTCAACACATCTTCCTCTCACTCATTAGTGACGGTATCCATAGATCTATGTCTTTCAAATCTCTTTCTTAGGTTTCTTTTCTCTTATGAGGTCTTAATCTCATTATAGTGTTAATGGAATTAGAGGAAGATGCATAGAATGACTTTTAGTTAAAGAAATGCAGTGATGGATTCATGGATTCCAAATGATTCGTAGAAAACAGTTGCTACAGATCTAAAGCTTTTCTTTAAATTTTATTCATTTATTTATATTTTTAAGGCGAGCTCGAGCCTAGCTGATCCCGAGCTAGCCTAAATTCTGGCGAGCCGAGCTCGAGCGAGGTTTAACCGGGCTTGCCCGAGCCCGAGCCCACTCTTGGCACAGGCGAGCTGAGCTTGAATATGGTAAAGCTCAGCTCATTTGCAACCCTAGTTTTGTAGGAAACACACCAGATAGTGGCAACGGGGAAGAGAAGCAGTGATTTGTATGCTCTCCAACTTACTAATAAAATGGCGTTGTTTGCAAACAGGTTCAAGACCGCTACGGAGGACACATGGCACCAACGATTGCGACACACCCATTTTTAAGTAATAGATTATTTGCTTCGAAATAATTTAATTACTAACTCTAAGTCTAGTTCAACTAAGTTGTATGCACAAGCTTTCAGTTGGCTAAAGCCTGCCGGTTACCATTTTTAAACATTAATAAAGATGTCGGAGAATTATTTGCTCAAATTCTTTGTGAGTTGTGGGGACCAGCATCTGTGAATTCATTTAAGAGATTTCGCTATTATGTGATTTTTATAGATGAAAACTCACAATTTACTTAGTTTTTTCCATTTAAACGTAAGAGTGATTTCACATCTTGTTTTTTGAATTTTCACAAGTATGTCCGAACACAATTTAGTAAGGAGATTCGTATTTTTCAATCAGATGGAGGGGGTGAATTCATTGACAAAGGCTTCAATAATTATTTGGTTGTAAATGGTATTGTTCATTATATATCGTGTCCAAAAACACCGGAACAAAATGGTTTGGCTGAACGAAAACATAGAAACATAACCGAGCTTGGCTTGACATTGTTATTTCATAGTGAAGTTCCGAAGCGATTTTGGGTGGAATCCTTTGCTACAGCAGTATGGTTAATCAACCGGACACCTTCACGAGTTTTATAAATGAAATTTTGTTACGAGAGACTTTATGTCAAGCGACCCAATTATAATTATCTTCGTGTGTTCGGTTCTAGATGTTTTCCTTATTTACAGCCATATGCAAAAAAAAAAGTTTGATCCACGGCCCTTGCCATGCGTTTTCTTTGGTTATTGTGATCAGTACAAGGGCTATAAATGCTTTCATCCACCTACTGGAAGGGTCTACATATCCCGGCATGTTGTTTTCGACGAAATAACCTTTCCGTTCAAGGATCCAGGAGCACTTTTTTCTAAAGTTTTTAACCTTACTGATTTAGCTACTTTTGATGACTGGTTGACAGGACCAAGTTGTGCCTCTCACACTAGCACCGATCGCTCATTTCTGTCATTTGAAGGCCCTCGTGATTTTAAGATAATGAATGAGTTGGCAATACAACTATTTCTTATATTGGGCTATCAACTGGTCAAGGAAAGATTGTTGGACCTTTTCATCAAGACAGAATTGTTGCTGCTCCTTATTTCAACATTAATGAAATCTATCCACTTCTTCATCAAGATAGAATTATTGTTGCTCCTGATTTCAACATTAATGAAATCTCCCCACCTTTTTCATTTACACACACCCATGTCATTCTTGAGCATCTGGACATCAACTTGCTATCTTCAACACCGTCTCAAAGCTTAATTCATGTTCCCAGTAATCCGCGGCATCCGATGGTAACAAGATCTAAGGATGGGGTCGTCAAACCCAATCCTAAGTACTTTCTTACAACCTTAAGTATTCCAACGGAGCCAAAGACCGTTAAATCTGCTGTGAAACATCCCAGTTGGTTTATAGCAATGAAAGAAGAATTCCATGCTTTGTAACAAAAAAATACTTGGGATTTGGTTCCTCAAGATT